>NW_027505593.1:0-165996 GCF_021521415.1 Bidens hawaiensis
CTCCGACCAGTTGTTAGCCTATGTTGTGAGAGATCTGCCGGATATCCACTAAGGAAGACTTCTAGAAGATAACCTTGCCCGGTAGGCCAGATGCCTAGCTAAGTAAAACCTTGCTCGGAAGTCTAAGGTGTTCCCGGTTCCATACTTAGTGATTTCTCAGGAGGTTGAGAAGATTCCAATCTTCAATCTGATCAGTTTTTAGGTCAAATCTTGACTCAACACTTTAACCTATTCTCGTTTCCACCTATAAACTCCAGGGACCAATTATGTAAATTCTGATATTATAATTTAACATATTATTTTCAAAATTAAACCCCTAACCCATCTGAACCGGTCCAACCAGACAATCCGTGGAACAACCCTACCCAGCGCACCAGAAATCTTTCAAAACCTCCAATTCCCGCTCGTTTATGATCGATTAATTTAGGCATTTGGCATATTTCATCTAATAAACTCTTAACCGACACTCAATTATATAGGAGCGTGTTAATTAGCCCGTATTTTTATAAACTAACCATATTAAGCCACAAACAAACCCTAATTTGTTATCTTATATAATCCCCTCATTACGAATCAATTAAACTCGTCGACACCTCCCTTACTACATCGCAACCCAAACCCCTAAGTCAAATATCACCCTACGCCGCTGATAAGATCCAGTTTGCATTCAAGATAAGAGCCCGCAAACCCTATTCGGCATTCACCCTCTATACATCATGATTTATGGTAATTAACATTGATTCGTAATCGTTTTTAATCAATAAACAAAAACTCTGACTCTAACTGAATCAACTTTGAACTAATTGAACAAACCCAGATCTAGGGTTTGTTTGATTTGGGGGTGTTCTTGGACTACATGTTTATGTTTAACGAAATCTATTCTTTCAACAAGTTAAGGCACCAGCCCAACGGCTGGTGTGCATTTGTTTAAGACACTCAGAACCGGCCAGGCGCGGATTCAAACCCCCTCGACGCGGTTTGGCATATTTTATTTTTTTAATTACTTTTTCCATTAATATATTTAATATTACTCATAAATATCAACTAATAAATGTTAATTTTTGTCGAAACCAAACCTCTAAGCCTCACGAAACCGGTTTTATAGTTTTTATCTTAAAAAAAATCTTTTAATCACATTTTTTACATTTGCTATATTAAATAAACGTTACTTTAATAAACCGAACCATTTTAGGTTGTTCATAATAATTTTTCTTTCACACCTCCACGTTAGTTTATTTATATTACATAATATTTTTATTTTTTATCAACAAGTAATATTTATTTTAATTAATAATAATGGTAATTAAATAATAATAATAATAATAATAATAACATTAATAAATCCCAAAAACCGTATGATTATGATAATAAAACTAGTTACATATTAATAACCTCATCGAGACCCAAGATCCGTCATATTATTTTGTCATATATGTTTAACTCACTCTATCATTAACAACTAGCAATAATTGTCGGCAAACCTCGAGAAGCTTGACCGTTTTCATCCTAAACTCTTATTTTATTATCTCGTCTTCGTTTACCCTACTCTATAAGGTAAGTAAATTCACATCCCCCTTTTTACCTCTTACAATTTTGGGGCCGTTATGCGTTCAAAATCAATCTATTGTTTTTCACTACAATTCTGTTATATGCATAATTGTAATTGCTCGATTAGTTGTTATGTGCGAATATGACTATGTGTTTATTTTTAAGTTGGTTGGTACCTCATCCTCGTCCTCATTAGTATGATCATACGTCGTTGAAGTAAGGCGTTATCAATGCGATTCGGTTGAAAAGACTACTTTTATTTATTGTTTACTACTTGTAGTAATGTACGATTATTTCATGGAATTGTCATTTTTATTATTATATATACTCAAAACTGTGGTTTTACTTGCTCAACATTATGTTGACAAATATATATTTTCACGCATGGCGTACGTAGCTTTATCGGATGAATCAAGTATTGGAAGTTAGATGATACCTTAGATGCTTGATGAATGAAGAACACTTTTTTGTTTTAAATATTTCATTATCGATTTGTAACGTTATTGTTAAGACAATGTTTGTGCTTTTGAAAACTGATATATGAAATGAATAATTTAGATATTGACATGTGTATTTTACTTAGTGTCTTCTGAGCTATGATACAATCAATGTCGCGCCCCGGCATGTTCTGCCATAGGTTGGGGTGTGACAGATTGGTATAAGAGCCGAAGGCTATAAGATAGGTGGTTATACGTAACGACCTAGTAGCATGCTTAGGTTCCTATACGTGTTCCCATACGTGCAGCCTACTTGTTTATATTTTTGTGCATAGCTTAGCATATTTAAATTGTTTATCATATACAATTGTACACAAAAGCACACACTTAATCCGGGCTATGCCTCACCCTCCAAAATTATATTTTTTAAACTCTAGGACGATTTTTTTATCAAAAAATTCTTCAGAAATCCCACATTTTTGCTCCACTCTCCTTGAGGATGATTCGTGGGACGGATATGTAGTAACTGGAAGAGGGACGCACCTTGTTTACAGAACCCTTGACACCAAGGCTTCCGAGCCTAAGGAATTGCAATGCTCATAAATCTCAATGAACCGCGAGACCTGGATGCCTTCCTAGAGTGTTCGGTAAGGGTGCGGAACTTATTAGGTCAAAGCATATCACACCAAATGTACCGAATCTACTACCCTCATTGTATCAACGTGGTCATGTGACGATCACAGCCTTAAATTTATAACCTAGTTCACAGTGATTCGTGGCTAAACTCGGTTTTTCCTTATTGAGTTTTGTTGATCGGATGATGAAGTATGTTCAATGGGGGTGTTTCCCGAACTACTTCAACCATCTACCTCAACAACCCCTTAAATTCTATTTTCGATTGATTTTGTTTATTTGGTGTTCTATATTTTTCATTTGTGGGAAGGACCCATGGTGGTTTATGAAGCCCTAACCGACAAATAGAATCATGTATTTTAATTCAAGATATGTTGTTACATATATCTATTTTTCTCAAAATGTTAAAGATGATATAATGAAATTCTCAACCTCTAACACAATCCCAACCTCAATGCACGATTCCAATATTTCGTCAATTAAGAATACTTTAAACATTCACCCGAGTCTTACGAACTTTACACCTTTTACCCTTGCAGTATGTCTTTTCGTTCACCAACCGTAACCGTCGCACCGGCAACTCTGGCCTCAGCATGTCAACCCGCATTGCTAAGGGCATCGTAAAAGCCCTCCTAACGATCATCTCTCAATTGAAAACTGTGAATGCTTCTTCATCATCCACACTCTGAACCCAATTTCTTACCCCTTCAAAGAATTCAAGAGTGCCAACCCGCCCGAATACTTCGGCAATCGACGGTTCTACCATTCTCCTCCAATTGTTAGAAGAAATGGAGAGCATATTCCTCCATTGTGAATGTCCCGAGGACAAGAAAACCACTTACACCTCGAACATGCTAAAGAAGAATGCCCTCAATTGGTGGAACAGTGAGAAGTGCATACTTGGCGCTGAGGTTGCCATGGCCTTGCCATGGGATGACTTCAAGAAACTCCTGCACAAGAAGTTTTTTCAGAAACATGAGCTTCGGAAGTTAGAAGAGGAATTTTGGAATTTGAAACAAGAAGTGGTAATGACACCATCTACAATGATCGTTTCATGAACTGAGCATTCTCATCCCTTACATGGCCACTCCCCATGATGCCATGCAAATCCAAGATTCCGTCCTAAGTCGTGACCCTCAAACCCTCCATGACGCCATCACCCTAGCCGGTACCCTCACCGAGAACCACGTTAAGGCCGGGACCTTGACGCGCAAGAATTCCAAGAAGCCCAATGATAAGCCCACACTTGAGCCCACTAAGGAATCCAAGTCCGAATCCTCTAAGCCCGAATCCTCCAAGAATAACAACCACAACAACTCATCTCACTACCCGCAACAACAAGAGAAAACCCAACTCCCAAAATTATGTCTTAGCCAACCACAAGCCCAACAAGCCCCTCGAAAATAGCAGCCCTACACCCGCCCACACCCATATTGCAACACTTGCCAATGCCACCACCCGGCCCAAGCCACTTGTCAAGTGTGCACCAATTGCCACCGATTCAGCCACCTTACCCAATAGTGTCGAGAAGCACTCGTGTGCAAGCCGCTCCACCACGGTTCGCACCATCAAACCAACCCAACCGAGCCATCCCTTGTGCTCCAACCATTAACCCCTCAAGGGCTTGCTACAATTGCGGTGACCAAAATCACCTTCGCAACACGTGTCCTCGACTCGCCCAAGTTCACCAAGCCTATGTTGCACCACAAATTTACTACACCTCTAAGCCTATCAAGTGCAAGCTTATCAACCCCAAGTACCCCAACTCATGGCTCCTCCAACTCTTCAAGCCCAACCCATGGTTATGCAAGTCTATCAAGCGCCAACCCCTCATACTTCAACTTCTAAAACCCAAGCACCTCGAGGAACTCAAGGACAAGCCTTCACAATCAATGCCCAAAACTCGAATGACGTAGTGACGGTACGTTCCTAGTTAATAAGCACCATGCTTCGGTACTATTTGATTCGGGATCCGATAGGAGTTTTATTCCTTTTATTTTGAATACATACTTGATGTGCCCAAGACAAAATTATCTAAGCCCTTCACAGTAGAGATAGCAAACGGTAGTTCGATCACTATGACTCCGTCATTCTAAATTGCATGATTACTCTCAATGGGCAAAAATTCTCTATCGGCCTTATCCCTATGCAAGTGGGAAGCTTTGACGTTATCATTGGTATGGATTGGCTCTCTCTCCACCGAGCCGAAATTTTATGTTTCGAGAAACTCATCTCAAATCCCTATCGATGGAGGCATGATTCTAAACGGCCTTGGAGAAAGAAAATTTCTCAAAGCTAAACCTCATGTCGTTCCTCGAAGCCCAACGTTACCTATGCAAGAAGTATGTCGCTTTCCTTAGCCCACGTCACCACAAAATCGAGAAGAAAAGAAACTTTCTGACAACCTGATTGTCCGCGACTTCACCAAAATCTTCACGATGACGTTTCCGGAATCCCTCCCATTCGTCAAGTGAGGTTCTGTATTGACCTTGTACCCGAAGCAAACCCCGTAGCCAAAGCACCTTACCATCTTGAGCCTTCCTGTCACACCCTCAAAATCCACTAACGGAGTTTATACCGTCAAAGGGTTGAACTATCTGAATCGGAATCAATTAGCTATAATCAAACACCATATTTAAGTTTCATAACCAACAAGACATCAAGTCTTAAATGAATGTGGAACGCAAATATTAAAGGAAAAATTTGCGCCACACATGACGACTTAAAAACCCAAATTATCAAAATAAACATTAAAAGAAGTTTTTAAAGCAATGGTGTTCAGCGAATGCATGGATGTTTCTATTTCTTTTTCTTTCTTTTCTTTTCTACCTTTTATTACAAGTATGTGTGTTGCATATGAAACCGAGAATTCATGTCTTACAAATTATGCTATGATTCTAGGATATGTCTAGAAGAACGCTGGTCGTGGTCGCAGTAAAAATCACTTGACCGCCGCAGAACTCCAAGCCTTGCTGAATGACCATGCGGCGGCGGCTCTAGCTGCGCATGTTCAGAATCAAGCCAGAAGTCCAGCCTGAGTCTGTACTTTCCAGAACTATGCAAGCCCAATTCATTTGACGGCACTGAGGGAGCCATAGGTTTCCTGCGTTGGGCCCGAGAAGGCAGAGTTAGCTTTTGAGATGTGTAACTGTCCACCAGCCAACAGGGTCGAGTATGCTGCCGGAACATTGCAGGATTCCGCCCTCACTTGGTGGAACTCTAATGTGCAGATTCTTGTTTGGAATTGGCAAATGCTATGAATTGGGAAGAATCAAGAACATGATGCGAGAAGAGTATTGTCCTAGAGAGGAAATCTCGAAGTTGGAATTTTGGGCGTTAACGATGGTGGGTTCTGAGATTGAAGCCTACACCACCCGTTCCCATGAGCTGGCGGTGATGTGCCCATGGATGGTAGATCGCCAAGTAAAGAATCGAGATGTATACTGATGGTTTGGTACCCCAGATTCAGGGCATGGTGACGTCTTCTAAACAACCACTATTCAGCAAGCGATCCGAATAGCCCCCAAACTGACGGATCAAGCAGTGGCACAATGTGTGTTACCACCTAGAGGTTCCACCTCTAAAACCCGTGACAACTAAAGCACTAACAACAACAACAATAACTCTGGGAATGGAAGAGGAAGTTTGAAAACACCAGGTCCTCATCATCGAACCTTCCACAACAACAACACCATCGTAGACACGAACTCATTCGGAACTTCAATAATCATGGTTCCAACAACAACCGCGGTGGCGTCCAGGGTTCGAGTGGCTATGCTGGAAAGTACCCAAAGTGCAACAAGTGCAACAATCACCATGCTGGCCCATGCGACCGTATCAAGTGTTTGCGATGTGGTAAATTGGGTCATCAGGCCAAGGACTGTAGGGGAGACATAGCTGGTAAGGGTGCTCCTAAACAGCCTGCAACAACGAAAGGCTGCTTTGAGTGTGGTTAGAAGGGTCACTTCAGGACGGATTGTCCAAAATTGAAGCAGAATGAGAGCAATGGAGGCAATAACAGTAACGAAAACAGTAGTAAAGGTAGAGCTTTCGTCATCGGATCGGGCGAGGCCCGCAGCAATCCGAATATGGTTACCCGGTAAGTTCCCTGTGAATGACTGTTTTGCTTCTATTTATTTTTCACTGGAGCTGATAGGAGTTTTGTATCGAAAGCCTTTAGTAAACTCTTAGACTTAACTCCAGCCCCCGTTAGATGCTAAGTTTCCTGTTGAATTAGCTGACGGTAAGTTTATAAAAACAACTCATGTACTAGCGGGATGTAAGTTGAAACTACCGGGTCTACTTTCGATATCGACCTCATACCCTTTACCGCTTGGTAGTTTCGATGTTGTTGTCGGCATGGACTGGCTATCTAAAATAAAGCTGAGATTATATGCCATGACAAGATTGTTCATATCACTTCTCCTTCCGGCGAAATCATCTCGATAAGGGGCGAAAGGAGCGGCATGACCACCAGCATCATCACCCTCATAAAGGCGCAAAAATATTTACGAAAGGTTCCTCGGTGATCTTAGCTCAGGTAATTGAGAAACCCACGGAAAAGAAGCGGATCGAAGATATACCGATTGTGCGCGATTTTCCAGAAGTTTTCCCGGAAGATTTGCCAAGACTCCCACCCATTCGTCAAGTCGAGTTCCAAATCGACTTAGCCCCCGGTGCGGCACCCATAGCACGAGCCCCGTATCGGCTTGCACCGATGGAGCTTCAGGAACTATCCACTCAGTTACAGTACTTTTTGGACAAAGGTTTCATCCGAACCAGCTCATCACCATGGGGAGCCCCTATCCTATTTGTTAGAAAGAAAGACTGGACTTTCCGCATGTGCATCGACTACTGGGAACTGAACAAGGTGACGGTTAAGAACCGCTATCCCATACCCCGAATTTGATGATCTTTTAGACCAGCTTCAAGGATCAGGTTATTACTCAAAGATCGATCTGAGATCTAGTTACCATCAATTGAGAGTGCGTGAAGAAGATGTTCAAATACGGCATTAAGAAGTCGGTACGGTCACTATGAGTGTTCGGTTATGCCTTTGGGCTTAACCAACGCACCATCCGTATTCATGGACCTAATGAAATTGAGTATGCAAAGGCGTACCTCGACAAGTTTGTGATCGTTTTCATAGATGATATCCTCGTATACTCCAACAACAAGACCGACCATGAAGAACACCTGAGGTTAATCCTGAAATTGCTAAAGAATGAACAATGTACGCAAAGCTTTCGAAATGCGAATTTCGGCTTCGCGAGGTTCACTTCTTAGGACATGTGATCAATGAGAGTGATATCCATGTCGATCCAGGCAAGGTAGAGGCCATCAAAAATTGGGAAGCACCTAAGACTCCGACTGAGTTGCGACAACTCCTAGGATTGGCTGGCTACTACCGAGTTTCATTGAGGGATTTTTCAAAGATTGCTCAACCCCTCACCGTACTGACACACAAGGTACTAAGTACAATTGGGGTGACGCGCAGGAGTCTGCCTTCCAACTGTTGAAAACCAAACTCTGTAGCGCACCTATCCTAGCCCTCCCCTGAGGGGAAAGGAAAATTTTGAGGTGCATTGTGATGCATCGATACAGGGTCTCGGTTGCATGTTAATGCAACTCGAGAAGGTTATAGCCTATGCCACTCGACAGCTATGGATCCACGAGAAGAACTATACGACCCATGTAACGATTCCGGCAAATTCAGGTATACCCTAGCCGGAATATACTATTACGTGTTATTCAATACTAAATATATTGAATTATAATGTGTTTATACGAGTATATAAGATTCGTAGTACGAATTATACTCGAATATACAGCTAGTCGTATTGAAATTACGATTAATCGATGAACGGTTATTGAAACCCGAACGAATCGGGGATTACATTATAGACGAAATATATAATGTTTAGTGATGTGTATGAAGTATTAAAGCTTCGGGATAAGTGAATTATAGCACAGAAAAAAAGGATTTCGATTTATTAGTACGTCGGTACGATAAACGAAACCTTTACATAAAACCAAGCAAGAGACGATCGATCAAGCCTAAAAAGATGCACAATTACCGACAATATGATGTGTTAAGCCAATAAATGTCATGGTTTAAGTTTTTAAAGTTTTTAAATCGGTTTTATATAAATTAAATTTTAAGCCGAAAAACGACCGTTTTGCCTCGTTTTGAGTGGAATTAAACGTTTAACCGAAAAAACGAACTGAACCAGATTATCCACAACATTATCCGGATTACACAATCCGAATGTGTGGCCAAGGTTGAAGATGTGGGCCCCACCCCACACCTTACTAGGACCGATCGGTCCAATACACACACCAAAACATTTCTTTTCTTTTTTTTAACATCCCAACTCTCCAAATCCTCTCAACCCTACATACATTCATCCTAAATCCTTGATTTTAAGCAAGAAACACAAGGTAAATACATGGTTATAATGATTAATTCATAGTTTTGATTCCATAATCTTGAGAAAATGAGGTTTCAAATGAAAAATGGGTGAAAACCCGAGATGAAACCGATTCTTGCATGATCAAGTGATGTATACAAGTTATACAAGGGATCTTGGTCCAAGAAAGGAGTTAAAAGAGCCAAAAACGAATTTTTACGGTTAAAATCTTTGTTTTGATGTCTTAACCGAAACCATGAAAGAAATGGCTTGATTGTGGGTATAACTTGCTTGGTGTGGTGTTGTTGTGCTTGTAGGTGTTGTATCTAGTTGCTAGCAAAGGCTAGAAAGCAAGATCTTTGCGATCTAAAGCTAGAAACACAAGGTAGTTCGGTTTTTCGTATGATTTGTAAGATTTGGACAGATTGTGGTAGACTTAGAGTTGAGTCATGAAATTTCACAGAGATGATCTGCACATGAAAATATGAGAACTGTGAAATTTTGGTAATTTTTGGATAAGGGATGAATATTTGGTGAATTTAATGCTCGGTTTTGGCTAAAAATGGTGAAAAATAGCTAAACATCATGAAAAATTCTGGAGAAATTTAGATAAGCTTTTTATAACATATAAAATTCACAGACAAAATTTCAGGTCCATTGGAGAAGTCTAAGTAGGATTTCCGGTAAAACGAGTCCTAGGGTTTTCTAGCTCGGTTTTGGTGAAAATGGCATGAAAACTACGTTTTTAGTTTTGTAAAAATTACTGGGAACTATGTGGATGGCAGGAGTCATCCCAGAAAAATTTGGGATTTTTCTAAGGTCATTTGGTATTTTCGACATATTTGGTGTTTAAAAGACGTTTAAAAATAGATAAATAAATGTTAAATATAGAAATTAAATCTGGAAATATTTTTATAAATTCCTTACTGTCAAAAACTGAATTTTGCAAAATTTCAAGATCCGAGACTAAACGGATATTTATTTGTGCTAAATGGAACTTAAAAACAAAATTTTAAAGCTTAAAACGCGTAAACCGGCAAAGTTCGCCTAAGCGAGCTGACTGGTGTATAAAAACCTTAAAAATGGACTATTTTCATGAAACTAAGTTAATCAAGTGAAAATAAATCATCCGAAAATAATTCTGATGATTTGGGTAATTTTACCCGATTTAGCAGTTTCCGGTGTATTAAAGACGGAAACGGGCCCCGCGGCCAAACGGGGTGTCTAAACCGAGCTCTAATTTCACAACTTTAATTAAAATATCAATAACAACTATTTTCGGGTCGTATGTGGCCAAACTCATTTTTGAAAACATAAAGACGAATAACCGTGCTAGGCACGCAAAACGAGAAAACAAACTAATGGTAGTTTTGACTAAAGAACTCTAAGTGATATCACAATCTAAGTCCTGAGAAGTGTATCGGGGTTAACATTGTCCCCGGATCGTGTACGGTACTGGGTTAACAGTGTCCCCGGACGTACCGGTTAACACGAATTTAAGATATATTAATAGAAATTGTGTAGTAACGACTTAGGGATCGTATTACAGATCCGGACCGGTAGCTGTGCACAGTATTACATCTTTGCTCACAAAAAGGTGAGTTTTCACGAGCCCCTTTTACTGAACTGTTTTAAATATTTTCCCGGGGCGGAAAGCATGTTTATATCAAAATGTTTAAGTACATGCTGATCGCATGGAAATGAATGTATTTATATATGTTTTATTGTACGGGAATCGTACGGAAATGTACTAAGAGGTTTCACTTGTGGGCTCAGCATAATTACATCGCTAATATATGATTTATTATAATAAATTGTCAATGTTTATTTAATCTGTGAAACTCACCAACTATTCGTAGTTGACCCGTTTTTCTTTCCATGCTTTCTAGGTACCCCCAAATTGGAATGATTGATACGTGCTTGATGATGTGTGCTATTTGTGGAAGATTAAGGATCTATATTTTGCATTAAATATGTTAATGTACTATCGGTAAAACTTATGTGATAACACCTAGATAGTAACGAAACTCGGAACAATGTAATTCGTTTAAATTAATGTAGTGGTGTTTTCTTTATAAGCAATGCTGTTGATATCAGATGTGTCTGTTGCATCCCGTGTACGTTTCCGCTGCGGTTACGGGGTGTTACAACCCATGACTTGGAACTCCTAGCTGTGGTGTTTGCTCTTAAGATATGGAGACATTACTTGTACGGTACCAGATTCTCCATTTACACTGACCACAAGAGTCTTCAACATATCTACGATAAAAGGAGTTGAACATGCGACATCGTCGTTGGGTCGAGCTACTTAAGGATTATAACAGTGCTATCAAGTACCACCCTTGCAAGGCCAATATAGCAGAAAGGAAACCAGTAAGCCTAAACGAGTGCGAGCATTACAACTCACGATTAATGCCAACTTACCTGATCAGATTTGTGATGCTCAACTTGAAGCTTTGGAAGAGGATAACCTTCCATCAGAACTCATGCGGGGCATGGATAAGCAGCTTGAAACCAAATCGGACGGGGTCCGATATTTTGAAAACCGAATTTGGGTCCCTCGATACAGAGACTTGAGAAATCTGTTGATGGACGAAGCACACAAGTCCCGATATTCTATTCACCCTGGCTCAGATAAAATGTACCATGACCTAAAGGCACTTTACTGGTGGCCAAACATGAAAGCCGACATTGCCACCTACGTGAGCAAATGTTTGACTTGTGCAAGGGTCAAGGTGGAATATCAGAAACCATCTGATCTGTTGCAACAACCGGAACTCCCAACGTGGAAATGGGAACACATTTCCATGATTTCATCAAGGGATTACCTAAAACACCGACGGGATGCGATACCATCTGGGTGATCGTTGACGGGTTGAAGAAGTCTGCGCATTTCTTAGCGATTAAGGAATCGGAGAAAATGGAAAGACTGACTCGCATCTACATGAAAGAAGTGGTGTCCAGACACGGAGTGCCTGTCTCAAGCATATCTGATCGAGATTCTCGTTTCACTACGCACTTTTGGAAGTCACTACAGGGCTCAATAGGCACCCGCCTTGATATGAGCACAGCATACCATCCTCAAACGGATGGGCAAAGTGAACGCACCATTCAGACCTTGAAGACATGTTGCGTGCATGCGTATTGGATTTCGGAAAAAGTTGGGAACCCCACTTGCCCTTGGTAGAGTATTCGTATAATAACAGCTACCACGCCAACATTAAAGCAGCGCCGTTTGAGGCGTTGTAGGGACGAAAGTGTCGATCACCTCTTTGTTGGGCAGAAGTGGGGGATAGCCAAATCACTGGTCCCAAACTAGTGCTCGAAATGTCAGAAAAGATTGTCCAAATCCAAAATCACATGGCAGCAGCACGAGATCGCCAAAAGAGTTACGCAGACAAGCGTCGAAAACCTCTGGAGTTCCAAGTGGATGACAAGGTTTTACAGAAAGTCTCACCTTGGAAAGGTGTAGTTCGCTTTGGAAAGCGAAACAAACTCAACCCACGATACATTGGCCCATACCGGATAACTGAACGTATTGGTCTGGTAACGTACCGATTGGACTTACCAACGGAACTCAATGGCGTACACAACGTTTTCCATGTATCCAACTTGAAGAAATGCCTTTCTGACGAAACACAAGGATTTCTTTTCGGCGAGTTGCAAGTTGATGAACAGTTACGCTTCATCGAAGAACCAGTCGAACTTTTGGATTGGAAAACCAAAACACTCAAACACAGCAAGATTCCCATCGTTAAAGTTCGATTGAACTCGAGACGTGGACCAGAGTTCACATGGGAACGTGAGGATCTAATGATGAAAAATTATCCTCACCTTTTCGAAGGGCTAACCAAGTACCGAAAACCGAGAAAGCCGACAAACTGTCAGAATACACCAGAGGTATGAATTAAATTTCGGGAGGAAATTTCTTTCTACAGGGGGGATGATGTGACAAACTGAAAATTTTTGCCTTTTTCAGAAACCCATCGCGACTTGACACAAATTTTCGGGACGTAAATTCTATCAACATGGGAATGATGTGACACTCATCAATTTCAGGTTAACTCCATTAATTCAAACTTAAGATCACACGAACTGTAACGCATATCTTATTACATTTAAGTTAGGGTTTAAATGACGCATGACAATCATTACACAAGTAGTCTTTCAGAATTTCACCGAATCACACACGAGTCGACTCAAACCATTGGTGAACAAACAATAAATATCATAAAGTATTTGATGGTTATGTGTTAAGTTATGTGTTACTTGATATTTATATATAGAACACTAATTCAAGGAGCAAAAGTCTAGGTTGTGCTAGAAATTGGTTAACTAAAAGGTTAGGGGGTTAAGTGTAACATAATCAATAATATAAACTAAACATTATCCAACCCAAATTCCCCCCCCCCCCTGGTTGCGATCGGCCCTCCCTCCCCCTCTCCTCTTGGCAGCCGTAACACACACCACACACACATACAATTACTTTTCAAGCTTGTTTTGAAGGATTCAAGGTTCTAGATAGGTAATTAACATCCCCTCTTGCTATTATAATGATTTAATTATAATATTGAGCATGTTAATCAAAACCCTAAATCTTGAAATTGATGATTTAAGATGAGTTAGGGTTTAATTGTGTGTTTGTTGATGAATACTAGTGAATTGATAACTAATTGTATTGTTTTTTATTGTTAATCACATGTTTATTGAAATTGAAATTTGAGGTAAAACCCTAGATTTGCATGAAAGATGAAATTGAGATGCATGGGTGGTGACTTATGTATCTAGAGGGTTTTATGCATGATTTCTAGTTCATAGGTTATTTGTATGCTGAGTTTTGATGAAAACTGATGCTGGACAGATTCTTAATTTAATTTGAAACGACTGTAACTTGATGTTAATTTTGTATTTGGAAGTGATTATTGATTCTATGATGTAGTAGGTCGAGTCTAGTTTCTTAGGAGTCTAAGTTTGAAATTTTTGGATGAGTAAAAGTTAGTTTTTATTATTTTACAAATCTGTTGCGCAAGTCTGATTCTGTAGGCCTGCTGGTAGGCTGTTTTGCAATTAGTGTATCTCATAAACGACAAGACCAAATGGGTTGGTTCCACTTCTGGAAGTTCATATTTTGAATTAGGAATCAGACCCAATTGGTTTGGTATTACTTGCATTTACCATGAAACGGGAATAACAAATAACATTCTGTTGAGCATGATAATGACTGCTATGTGCTTGCTGTGGTTTTTAACATTGTGAGAAGCATATGTGATAAAAATATCATAAAAATATTTTTAGAAACCTAACTCATGTGTGCTTCTGTGATGATTTTTGGTGATTTATTTGATATGTTATGATTTACTAAGTAGAGTAATCTTGTCGAGTAAAAATCTATCTGGATAAATTAGTTGCTGAATTTCTTGAATTAGCATGAAAAATGATTTGTTGATCGATGTTTGCTATATTATGACTTATTTTCCCTTGTGGGGGATAGTTTCTAGTAATGTACAATGGTAACACTTAATACTTAATACCTGTTCACACATGTAACTAATCACCAACATGTTTGTCGAGTCACACCTGTTTCACAAAGTAACACGAACACATCTCATGCATAAGTTTTATGTGTCGAGTCTAAGGACTCACTAGTAGTTCAAATACTTAGAAAATCTCGTTTTGTTTTTAGAGCACTAGTGAGGATTTTCTGTGACGCACACCTTTTCTCGGATGTTTTTGTGAACTTCGCAAACAGTGAGTTTCACGACCCCTTTTACTCTTTTTAAACACTTTTATTAGGGGGAGATAACATACTCCAACAATGTAGATTTTGATACTTTATTATATATCACTTGTAAGACTATGTGGCAAACAAACCAACTAAAGTCCTTCTAAACATTGAACCGGTTAATATTTGGATAATAGCGAGTCACCTTTGAGTAGTACTACTGGGTTTGACAAAACCTACCCAACTCTAAACTAGACTGTAGGTCGAGTGGGTGTAATCTTGGCTAACACATTACCATGGTCGTGGTTGACATGGTGGAAAGGAAATCGTTAAATAGTCAGCTTTGGTGTCGAACACTTAGTGATGCATGCTTGATAGGTTAGCTACCTATTGATATATAATTGACTTAACATTATCTTGTAACGCTAAAACGCAAACTCTTTGTTTGTATAAACTTGTGAACTCACCAACCCTATGTTTACACTTTTAGTATGTTATTCTCAGGTAGCCGAGGCGGGCGCGCGGCATAGGACATGCATTCGCTGAACACCATTACTTTAAAAACTTCTTTTAATTTTTATCTTGATAATTTGGGTTTTTAAGTCGTCCTATGTGGCGCAACTTTTTGCTTTAAAATTTACGCTTCTGCATTTCATTTAAGTTGTTGGTTTTTAAAACTTTTGTCAGGTCTCCGATTATAGGTAGATCGTTAACAAATTAAGTCATAACTCACAAAATAAAGTGTTGAAAAGAGTTAATGACGGGTTGCTATATTTAGAAAGAAAACCGTTTGATAAAGGCGGAATCAATAACAAACGATTTGATTGCTGAGTAATCAAACAAAGTTAACTAACACACAAGATTCACTCAAAATATTTCCATTTATATAAAGTGAATCATACAAATGATAATCTATCTAGGGTTTCTTGATGGAAATGTTTTTCCGTACAATACTAAGAACGGCCATCACTTGACAAATATTCTTTTGATTATCGTATTCAGCGGCCTTCCAGAGGTGTGCCCCAAATATTCCTTTTATAGGCCTGACACCTCTGGACAACTGTCATTCTTTCTAGAAACCCTAAATATATTCTACATATTCAAAATAATCCTAAGTGTAAAACAAGTCTTCCGGGTAGGCTTTGTAGAAGTAAACTTCTCCGAGTAGACTTTGTGCTCTGCCTTCTTTGTTAGACTTGGTAACCTTGAAGTGTGCCCGGGAACAGTTTTCCAGGTATGCTTTACTTGAAGTATTTACCAAAGGAAAATACTCACTAGGCAGACTTCAATCTTCTTTGTTATATCAGACTTTGCCCAACGTAACCTTACTAGCAACCTTGTTCTTCATTGGTCCTATCAACTCCTTGCTTGGAATAAGCTTATTAGCAAAGTGTGCTTGGGAGCACTGTAACTTGCTTGAGTTGAACCCTGCCCGATGTTACTTGAGATATTTCATTAAATATCAAGCTTACCTGGACCACTGTATTATTAAAGAATACCTTGCCCGATTCTTCCAATCACTTGGCTTCATGGGCTTGGTTAGCCAAGAGCTTACTCTGAAGTAAACCTTACTCGGCTATGAAGAACAAACCAACTTGATATCGAGAACCTTGCTCGGGTGTACACTAACTAGTGAACCCTGCCTGGTTAAACACTAATGTGTGAACCCTGCCGAGATATCCTCTAAAGAAGACTTCAAGAAGATAACCTTGCCCGATAGGCAAAATATCATGCCCGGCTAAGTAAAAACTTGCTCGGAAGTCTTAGGTGTGCATGGCTCCATACTTATCAATATCTGAGAAGGTTGAGAAGATTCCAATCTTCCTTGTAATCAGTTTTGGTTCAAATCTTGACTCAACAATCTCCCCCTAGATTGGAACACCTCAGCTGTCCCAAAATACATCTATGGTTACTTACACATGATTAAAATACACATAAAATTAAAGTCAAATTACATACTCAAATAACATAAACAAATGATTACATATGCAAAAGTTGTCTGAAGACATTACAAAATAAAGCCTATTATAAAGATCTTGTCTTATTCTTGCGTTGTAGGCGGCTTGTCTTCTGTTGACAATCACTAATGCAGTTCTTTGCTGGAAGACAGAGAGAATCTGGTGATGAGGGTTACTCTCAGGTATGTGTAAATCCCTTATGTCTGTCAGACTTCATTGTGCAGGCAGGTCAAGTCATCGTCTCTTTTGATTATCCCCAAAATAAGCCCATCAGAGTTTCTTAGTACATCATAACCATTATCTTCTTTGTATTCAATTCTTGCAATGATGCCATTCCTCTACACTGTATAATTAGGATATCTCATTCTCCTTTCAGAGCTGATGCAGGTATTCGTGTTTGACACTGGATTCTCATTTTTGACCCTCATCTGGTAATACAATTCAGCATTGGCCATCTTTTTCATCTTTGCAATCCTTCTTGTCTTGTCAAGTTGAATCATTTTCCAGCTCTTCTTTTGAATGACTCTGGTTTGTCCCTTTTTCTTGAGTATTTCTTTCCATACACTGGATCATCTACACACTCCCATTCATATGGGTTCTGTCTAATGTCATCTTCAATCTGTTGACCCCATTTCTTTGCAGCAATTGAGGCAATAGATTCTCCAATTTCTTCTTCCATATTCACATTGGTTGGTTTAGCTGTTTCAGTTGATTCCTTTTGTGGTCGACTTTGTGGTTGAATGATGCTAACCACCATGGCCAAAGAGTTTTCAGCTTCCTCAACTCTTTTTAACTTAATCAAAGCTTCAATTACATCTTGATCATCAGCCTCTTCTTCATTAATCATTTTTGCAACATTGGCTTGATTGATCAATTCTTCTTGTACTGCTATCTCCTCAGGAGTCAAATTTTGAGCTAGGATTTACCTATCCCTTATTTCTCTTACAACATTCTCCACCTATCTCCTTGCTTCAGCAGCAGCTTCTTCATCTTCTTTGAATAAAATTTCTTTCTCGGGATTTGCCTTAACATGCTCTTCTTGAAACACCTTTGCCTTACCTTTCTCCAATCTCCTCCTTACATCCTCTTCATCTTCAGACTGTTCATGATCATCTATTTCTTTTTCAAGTGCTCCCAGTTCTGGTTCATTCTCTACTCTCTTGGAACTTGCTTGTTGATCAGTTACTGGTTCAGTGTGTGTAAGTTCCACAGTAGCAACATTTTCATAAATGATTACATCAGTCAATTCTTCATTTATAACATCAGTCAATTCTTCAATGGCCACATTCTCTTCATCATTTAATTTTTCACTTTCAGCATCCGTGGTCTCTTCTCCTATCACCTCCTCTTCATCTTCATCTCTCCACACAACATTCATGATCTCATCATTAACATTGTAATCTTCTTCTCCTACATCAGATTTATCAGCCTCATACTCATCATCCTCCATCATTCTTTCATCACTCTTCTCCTCATCATCATAGGCATTCAGAATACTTGTTAAGCCATCAACATTTATTCTTGCATCCTCCATCATTACATCCTCAACATTACCAACAGTTGGTACAATTGCATTCTCCCCCTGTTTTGGGGAAGCTGAGGTCTTCTCAACCTCCTACTCCAGGGATTGAATTTTCATCATAGCTCGAGCCAACTTGTCTAATAAAAACAAATTCTCCTTAGTAACCTCTTCATTTCTCTCCCTTAGCTTAGCATTTTCCAGCATTAGATCAAGGTTCTTTTAAATAAATGGTTTTCAGCAGTAGGGGTTAATTGTGGTGATGTAGAGAAAGGGTTAGGTTCAGATTTGTCTTGAGTAGTGGTATGAGTGAGTGTTGGGTTGATGGTCAATGTGAGTGGGGTAGATGCTTCAGGTGGGGTTTGGGTATGAGGTGTGGTTTGGGTATGGATAGGTGTAGGATGGGTTGTTGGAGACGTTTGTGATGGTGATTGGGTATGGGGTGGGCTTGGAATAAATGTATCAGTATGGATTGGGCTGTTGGGGGGGTGGTGTTTGTGGTGGAGTAGATGTTTCATTTTGGCTTTGGGATTGGATGGTTTGATCATGTGATTGTGGTGACATATGTGGTGATTGCAGTGGTGATGGTACAAGTTGGTTTATGGGTAGTGGTGAGTGTGGTGGTGATGGTATAGGTTGGTTCTCCCCCTGATTCTATGCATCAACAATCATGGCTCCTCCAGCCCCTCCTACATCTCCATCATCATCTAAGTTTTCATCATCTTCATCATCATCTTCTTCTCCTACATCAACCTCATCCTCCTCTGATCTCAGCTCAGGTACCGGCATAATATCCAAGTCATGGTTCAACAACCATGGTAAAATCTCAAATGGAATATTTGGATTAAATCTGTTGGCACTTCCCGGATTTTTAATTCATTTAAGTGTGTTGGGATTCTGCAGAGTATGAGTAGTGCCTATTGTGGGTAAATCACGCAATTCCCTATTGAAAGTTATTTGTAGAAACCTGGGATATTGCAAAAATCTGTCCTTCTCATCCTTTTTCAGATTTCCTACCATTCCTTCGAAAATCATCTTTGAAAAGTTGAATGGTAGATCATAAATGATAGCAATAGTTGCATTTTCTAAGTCACGACTCATAAGAGTCCATGATCCCTTCCTCGGAGCAAATCCTTGAATCACATGATGGATCAAAAATCTGTATATCATAGGGAACATTCCCTTCTAAAATTGCCCATCATGTACTGTCCCCTGGTATCCCATAGTTTGTTCAAAGATCCTCAGCAGGTGATCAGTATTGAAGTTGGTATGATTGTGGTCGTTATCGTGTAATTGCAAGCATCTTCTGATTAATTGCTTAGTGATTTGAATTTCTTGTCTTGCCACTGTGGCTTCAATCCTTCGACCATTAACGTCATCATACAGTGTTGCTGAGCGATAGAAATCAAGTGAGTTATTTCTATAAATGATTGGACACTCAGTAAAGGCAAAACGAACATTTGATCTCAACAACCACGTTATTATCATCGCCACCTCCTCATTGTCCGGAGTAATCTCTAACATGGCGCACATATTGTGTTTCTGTTCAAAAGGATACTTTGGTTGATCATTGTCCGCCATATCTGAAAACAAACACAATCAAACATATTCAAAGTGAAATTAGTCATAAAGTTCATTACTTTAACTAATTTCAAGGTATAAAATTGAAGAAGAAAGAGAGAAAAATCATCAAGAACCTGTTCTTCGACAAGTTTATAACCTAAACACAAAAAAAGAGTGTTAGCACATAGATACATAATCAAAGCCCATTATAGTCTAATCGTGATTGGAAAACACATTATTATTGCTTACCGAGTCGGAATTAGAGGGCTGATTTAAGTTAGGGTTTGGTTAAAACGAATGCGATAAGTCGGTTTAGGTTTCTTTGAGAGTAAGCAGTTGCAGTGGAAGGGGAGAGAGAGAGAGAGAGGGAAAAATAATGTTGAAAAAATATCTCTAACTCCCTCTTATATACCTTTTGAAGTGGGTTTTAAATGCATTTGTCGTGTAGTGAGTTATTAGCTGTCAAACATAATAACCTTATCCATTTGAAACCTTACCTGATAAAATTATAACGTCAAACTTTGCCCGGTACCTTCCACTTACAAACCTTTCTTGGTTAAGTTAAGTAATTTAAAGTCAAGTTATAATGAAGAAAGCTTACCCGAAATACCAGATTTCTTGAGAACTTAATCACGAGATAGATAATCAAGTATAAAACTATCAAATAAGCAATCTTGCTAGGAATCAATTAAGATACCCATATAAATTTCTCAAGTTTAAATTAGAAGCTTAAACTAGCATAGACCCTATGAGAATAAAAAACACATTCAATCAAGCATACTTTGATGTAAAGTGTGCCCGAGCAACCTTCATAAGAGTACAAAGTGTGTCCGAACAGTCTTCCTATGCAAAGTATACCCGAATAACCTTCCTAGAGTACAAGGTATGCCCGGAAAAAGAAATCTAGCATACAGTGTACCCGAAAAGTCAAATTTTGAAATTACCAAATATATTAAGGGAACACTCATGTACCCAAAATATAAAGTGTGCCTAGAAGACAAGGTCTGCCTGGAAACACTTGTAATTTCAAAGAAATCATAAACACAAATAACACATAGCATGCTCGAAATGAAATTAAACATATAAAAATACCTAAGTGTGCTATAGTCTAAAATTTCCAAAGAGTGCTCAGAAATCCTATTCAAATATCAGGTATGCCTGGGAACGAAACTAAAATGTGTAGTCTACCCGAGTAACTTCAAATCAAATCATACCCGAAAATGACAAACTTAGATAAAAGTATCTAAGTGTGCCCGGAAAGGTTATAAAGCATCAAATCTTACCCGAAATACATATTCAATCAAAAACAATCAGGCTTGCCCGGAAGGTGACTAAAAATAGTAAAATCTACCCGAAAAGTATCAAGAACTTCAAAGCATGCCCGAAATTGCCAAACTTAGATAAAGACATCTAAGTGTGCTCAGAAAGGTTATAATTCATCAAACCTTACCCGAAAATACATATTCAACTGTTTTGTGCCCGGGAAGGTTTGAAAACATCAAACTTGCCCGAAAATACATATTCATCCTTTTTGAGGCAAAATGCAACACTTTTTGACTTAAAACCACTTGTCATGACATTTGTTAATTATATTTCATTAGTGATCATAGTTTAAGAGTAAATTGTGCATTTAGAGATCAAATTTCAGTTATGTTTCTCTTCAAACCATTTATTTCTTTAACTGAAAAGATCTCAAGAATGGGATCATATTGACTAAGTAGCTTTCTCAATACTTCATCCTCAGCATTATTATGACTACAAAGACAGGTCAACAGCAGGTCTAGACTTAACATGAATTTCATCTCTTTGGTGATATGATTTAATTTCATTTAATATGCATGATTCTTAATGGATAACACATTATGTTTTTTGATGCCCCTTATCTATTCTCAAGGCTTATTTGGCTTTCTCCCAATCACCCCAATTTGACTCTGACCCCTTGGATTTGGTCAAAACTTTTAATGACAGAACATATTTTTGAAAAATTTAAGATTCTTCTTGTCAAATTTACAAACATATGTGAGGTTGAACATTGGACTTACATGCCACACAATTCGAATTTACAGGACTCTCATTCAAGATGTTTAAAGGACTTATATGATTGCCTCCACCCCTGAAGTTCTAGAGTTAACACTCGTGTTTGCATTTTCTTTCAAAATGTTTTGTGAACATCAATCAACTTTTGGTTGATAAAATATTTAAGAAGTATATTGTTCACTGTTGTTCTGTGTCATTATTTTAAATCAAACATTTCATTTTGGAGACCAAATACCAACAAGCTTGTGTATGACTGGATAATCACTTTTCTGCCTATCATTTAGAAAGATATATATAGGAACATGCATAGATATAAAGGTAACTCCACGTAAGATATAGCATTTTCTTTATGTTTCTATCACCTTAGATTTTACACATCATGAAAAAGCAACCATACATGTTAATGACTGTAATAAGTGCCCTATTAGCCTATTAAATCTATATGATTGGCTAAGTAGTCAATGTACTATCATTTCCCATTTTAAACAGTTTTAAGTTCAAACACCCCAATATCTCTTATTTGAGTGGTGAATGGCTATCCAGTTTGACCACAAGTGGTCAACCTGACCAAACATACATGTGAACATATGTCCTTTCAAAGTCAGAGTTATTGACATGATTTTAAGTGATTGAACAGAAAACAAGCTATTATTGCCCCAAGTGCTTACAATTTCTGGTTAATGGCTATCCTTTAAATCTATGCAGATTATAGGACCAACCATACACAAGTGTATGTCCTTCCAACTGTGCACATGACATAATTTTCAGGAAAGATAACTACTTGAGACTTTTCATTGAAAAAATCTTTCTTTTAAGCTTCTATAAAGCTTGAACTAAATAGTATTATCATATCTCAACACCATTAACAACTTGCTCATGTTGTGATCAAAACTTTTGTAATTATGCAAAATTCATTGGAAAATTCACTTAATCATTTAATTTTGACATAAAATACACATTTTGACATAAACAGTTGTAACATATGCAAATCTTAATCATTAATAACATCATCAAAACAAGCAGACAGGACTAATATTCAAGGTCTAGCCTATTCTAATAACATCAAATGATCAGATAAAACAAATAGACAAGCATATCAGCATGACATCAAACAAGCAAATGTCAAAATTTGACACTATAAAACATTACTTATCATAACATCAAACCAGTTAATTGACAGTCAAACATAAGCATCAATGATACCTAAGTTGCACAGATAGTCACATAACACATATCGGTTAACACAAAGGAATTAACATATTCAAACATATTCACTCAACATTCAATGTGTGTTACCTCAATCAAAAATGATCAATAGCACATAGAGACAGACACTCAGCACATATCCTCAATCAGACCTCATCTGAGTTGATCATCCGCAGGGCTTTCAAAAGAAAGTTGAATCTGGTTCTGTCAAGTGGCTTGGTGAATAGGTCAGCCAAGTTGTCACTTGTATCAACTCTTTTCATCTCAATCAAGCCTTTTTCATTACAATCTCTGATGAAGTGATGTCTGATTTCAATATGCTTAGTCTTTAAATGTTGAACTGGATTTTAAACAGTAAAATATGCAGCAGTATTATCAATAAAAATAGGAGTGTTCAGAAAATTCAAACCATAATCCAGCATTTGGTTCTGAATCCAGAGAACTTGGGCACAACAAGCAGATGCAGCAATGTATTCAGCTTCTGTAGTTGATATGGACACAGTGGTCTGCTTCTTGCATTGCCATGACACCAGCCTGTCTCTCAAAAATTGATATCCACCTGAAGTTGACTTCCTGCTTATGTTGCAGCCATCATAATCACTGTCTGTGTAGGAAATAAGGTCAAAAGATTGGTTCTTTGGATACCAAATCCCTAAGTCTTGTCTTACCTTCAAATATCTAAAAATTCTTTTGACAGCATTCATGTGGGAGACTTTTGGACTTGATTGGAATCTTTCACAGACACACACAGCATACATAATGTCAGGTCTTGTAGCAGTTAGGTACATCTGGGATCCAATTTTGGCTCTATATTCATGCCCATCCACAGGCTCCCCCTTTTCATCAGCTATCATCTTTTCTTTTGTTTCCATTGGAGTTGAAGCTGTTTTGAGCTCTTGACATTTGAAATTATTCAAAATGTCCTGCATATATTTGGTTTGGTGAATGAAAATCCCATCAGCTTTATGTTGAACTTGCAATCCCAGAAAGAAGTTCATTTCTTCGATAGAGCTCATGATGTATTTGGATGTCATTACTGTAACGCCCTGGAATTTGACTGGTAAACTAAAATCAAGAAATCATCGGAAACTATACACTTTGGGTTCTGGACGATAAGTTCGGAATCCATATCATTGGAAAATCTGTTTATTTCAGCTAAAAATGTTATTTCATAAAAAGAACTTTTACGTTTGAAAAATATTAATTTTGTGTTTTCGAAAAATAAAAGGTTTTTATTTAAAAAGATTCCAAGCGATTACTTGAAAAATGATTTTTATAAAATTCTTACTAGAAAGTTCTAGCTCGTTAAAACTTATGAACTCAGCTAGCCTTGACCCGTAGGTAACCGAAACCCGAAACCCGATAGAACCAAGTATATAAGCGTAGTGCAAGAACAAACTCCACCATTTTCCTTTCATCTCTTCCACACCCACACCCAAGCACCCCAATTCTAGAGAGAGAGTAGTGAGAGAAAGTTATTCAATCCAAAATCCGAGTCCACCAATCTGTTTATTGTTGTTTTTGGTAAGATCTTCTTGAAAATCATACGTTTTTATCATCAAATCCGGCCCCGAATCGAGCAAAAACCCCAACTTTTGTTTCAAGTGTGTTCTTGGTCAAAAATCGTCATTTTTGGTGTCAAAAAGCATACTTTTGTTGTTATAAACGTTAGGAATCAATAGCCCTATGGATTCCGAGCATTTCCAAGTATAAAACATTGATTTTGGGCGAAAAATCATGAAAATCGTCAAAATCCCGTAGGTTTCTCCGTCATCCGGCTTGAAGGAGTCGAATAGGTCTATTCGGTCGAATAGACCAATCGAACCTGACCATTCGGTCGAACCATCTCCTATTCGGTCAAACAAGAGACCATTCGGTCGAACCAGTGGGCAAACGAACAGACTAACCGGATCAGAATATACATTCGATCGAATACGATTGTATTCGACCGAATGTACATCCTACTCGACCGAACGAGTCCTCAATCGACTGAACGTGTTCTTCCCAGCCCTTTTGACCGAACCAGTACCATATTCGATCGAACAGGTAGCAGATTCGATCGAACCTGCCCTTATTCGACCGAATGTGCCAGAATCAGCTTGTTTTCAACTTTAAAACTTGGTTTTTGCTCGAGGTCGCGTAGGCTTATACTCTTAGACTTAAAGCGTGTTGTTAACCTATTATGTCCTTGTCTAGACTTAGAGGATCGACGTTTGGCAGCACTCGACCACCCTAGCAACCATTCTTAGCCAACAAGGTGAGTTCATAGCCCCCTTTTTCTTTTAAGCTTTTCAAATCATTGGGATGGAAACATGGTAACTGCACACGTTTTGACAAAACTCATTTATTTAAACATTCTTTATCATAGACATTCTTGGCAAATCTTTTGCAAACAATGAATATTGGGGAAAACAAGTAATCATGGCAGGTTACTCATACCTTAACTTTCTCGGAAGTTGTGTATGTCTAATCAATTATTCAGGAGTAAACATGGGAATCATTGATCGCTTAGGGAACATTGGACTTTGGAAAACAAAGTCATATGCCCGTTATACATTATCATGAAAACACATCATTCATTGGACAGTCTAGTGGTCGTGTGAACATAGGCAGTATAGGTCACACTAGTGCATATGTTTGGTCTCCAAGTGGTCGATTGGTAGACAGGCCGTCACTAGATGTGGGATCCTAAAGTGTTCGATTTAGAATACACGTGACCTATGGGGTTCTTAAAGTGTTCGATTAAGAATCCGAAGGATTTCCTAAGTGATCGATTAGGAATCCAAGAGATACTAAAGTGGACGCTTTAGAATTCTCTTATGGTATCCAAAGTGATCGATTTGGGTTACCGTCATGGAAATCAAGTAGCATCGGGTGGTCTTGTGTGGGTTGTTGTCAGGTCTCGTGTGATCATTATGCATATTCATCATTATCATCAAGACATGGTTACATATGATTCTTTGGTATCTTTATACATATAACCTTGATATCATTACACCTCTATGCATGGGAACAATACATGGGATCATTATACATAACTCTTGCAGTCTTGTGTAAGGCTTATCACTACATTATTAGTTGACCTATCTTTATACCTTGGCTTTACAAATATAAACAAGCTTAGCAGAGTAGGTTGTAGGAATGGAGGGTTAGCCGATGGTACACCCTATGTAAAAACCCCTACAACCTAGTCTGGTACGCTTGTCTTGTCTTACAAACCTTTTCAAAACCGGGCTTTATACCCGAGCATGGTAGGATAAGTTGTAGGAGTGGTGGGTTAGCCGATGGTACACCCTATACATAAACCCCTACAACTTAGTCTAGTATGCTTGTGTATAATCCTTTTTTTTTCCTTAAACCTATGAATTCACTCATCTACTTTATGTAGTTGACATTTTCGTTACATGTTTTCAGGAAATGAAGCAGGAAGTAGCAAATAGCTGATAGAGGCCTTAGATGGAAGACATTTAGGATTGATGTTAGCTTTATCCGTTGTAATGGAACGAATTTGCTACCTGTTGAATTTTTGTAATGTTGACATGTTTTAAGTTTATGCATTTAGATTTTTAATCTATTGTGCTCAATCAATCAACCCCGTCGCCACGCCTCGGTTTTTCCGCCAATTACGACCGGGGTGTGACAGATTGGTATCAGAGCCAATGGTTATAGGGAATTAGGAAACCGACCTAGACTATAACCTAGGACCCTTGACTCTAGATAATTCATGCATCACTATCACATGCCCACACTTATATGCTTGCTATGTGCTTATGTGTTGCATCATTAACTGTAAATCTAGTAGCGATGTACTCTTTGGCAATTCCTTATCCAGTTATTCTTTATTCTCAATTTTAACTAATGCGCATTCTTATTCTTTTAATAGAATGCCTCCTCGTCGCTCATCCGTCAATGTTGACCCCGCTGACCTCGCTGCCCTCATAGCGCAGCAAATTGCAGCAGTTCTCCCGGGTCTGGTAAACAACATGAGGCAAGAAGGAACCTCGGGTGCACCCCAAGCCCCAGAACCGAATCCCACGCTTCAGGCCGATAAGCTCTATAAGGCTTTTACCAACACTAGGCCTACAAGTTTTAGCGGAACCGAGGGAGCCGCTGGTCTTCTCCAGTGGTTCGAGAAAGTCGAAGCTTCATTCAACATGTGCTCCTGCCCGGATGAACTCAGGGTAAAATTCGCAGCGAGTATGTTCCACAAACGGGCTCTCACGTGGTGGAATAACGAGATAAGAACCGGGGGACGAGACGCGGCTCTAGCCCTGCCCTGGGCTGAGTTTGTTGAGCTAGTCACGCAGGAGTTCGTTCCGAGAACCGAGATCCAGAAACTGGAGGCTGAGTTTAGGGCGCACACGATGAAGGGCGCGGATCACATGAAGTACACGGAGAGATTTCATGAACTCTCCTTATTGGTGCCCCATATGGTTACCCCAGCTTCCCGTGCTGTCGAGCAATACATCAGCGGTTTTCCGGACTCCAGGAGGGGCATTGCGGTTGGAGTTGACCCCACTACACTTAAGGCAGTGAACGATCTCACTGCCCGTCTGACCAGGGAATAGCTCAAGTCTGGTGTTCTGCATCAGGATAAGGGCAAATCCTCCGACTGGAGGGCGAAAAAGGGGAGCAATAGGAAGCGGAAGGCGACCAACTTAGCTGCAATCACTGATGCTACGCCTATCAACTCCATAGCCCCCGCTCCAGCCACAACAGCTCAGGGAAGACCAAGAAAGGAATATACTGGGCTTCATCCCAAGTGCAACTTATGTTCTTATCATCACCCAACTAGGGAGTCGTGCCGCAAGTGCACGAATTGTGGACGATTCGGGCACCTGGTGGAGCGATGCAGGAGTCCTGGCAACCAACTGGCTGTGGGGAATGCTAACCCTCAGCCTAACCCTGCTCGAGGCTGCTTCGAGTGTGGCGCTATGGACCATTACAGAAATCGATGCCCCCGCGTCACCAGCATCCCTCCGGCTCGCGGAAGGGCTTTTACCATTGGAGCTGCCGATGCACGCCAAAACCCCGATGTTATTACTGGTACGTTTATTCTTAACAACAACTGGGTGTCTGTCCTTTTTGATACAGGAGCTGATAGGAGCTTTGTTTCTTGCAAATTGGTTCCTTTGCTGAAATTAAAAATTTCCGAGTTGGACCCTGCCTTTTCTGTTGAACTTGCTAGTGGGGAGTCCAAACAAGTGAAGTCTGTCATCCGAAATTGCACTCTTACTCTTGTCACCACATCGTTCAGTATTGACCTTATACCTTTTCGTCTTGGAAGCTTCGATCTAGTTGTGGGAATGGACTGGCTGTCGAGCAATCTCGCGGAGGTAATCTGCGCCGAGAAACTTATTCGTATCCCTTTACCTTCTGGCGAAATTCTAACTATTCAAGGCGAAAAATCGGGTGGATGCCTAAGGATCGTCTCTTGCTTAAAGGCCAGTCGGTACCTTCGAAAGAAGTATCCCGCATTTCTAGCTCATGTTACTCTCAGGGAATCCGAAGACAAGAGACTGCAGGACTTTCCTGTTGTGCGTGAATTTTCTGATGTTTTTCCGGAAGATCTGCCTGGACTTCCTCCTAGCAGGCAGGTGGAATTTCGTATCGATCTTATTCCTGGTGCTCTCCCTATTGCTAAGGCACCGTATCGTCTAGCTCCATCGGAACTTCTAGAATTATCAAATCAGCTTCAAGAACTTCTTAGCAAGGGATTCATTCGCCCTAGCTCGTCTCCATGGGGAGCCCCAGTACTCTTCGTCAAAAAGAAGGACGGGACTTTCCGTATGTGCATTGACTACCGGGAGCTTAATAAGCTCACTATCAAAAATCGGTACCCATTACCGAGAATTGATGATCTATTTGATCAGCTCCAAGGTGCTACGTTTTTCTCTAAGATCGATCTGCGTTCTGGTTACCATCAGTTGCGTGTTCTGGAAGAGGATATCCCGAAAACTGCGTTCCGAACTCGTTATGGTCATTACGAGTTCATGGTTATGCCTTTTGGAATGACCAATGCTCCCGCCATCTTCATGGATCTGATGAATCGCGTCTGCCGTCCATATCTTGATCAGTTTGTCATTGTTTTCATAGACGATATTCTCATTTATTCTCGTTCGAGGACCGATCATGAGCTTCATCTCAGGCTTATTTTGGAGCTTCTCAGAAAAGAGCAACTATATGCCAAGTTCTCCAAGTGTGAATTTTGGCTAAGGGAAGTTCAATTCTTGGGACATGTCATCAATGTCGACGGCATTCACGTCGACCCTTCCAAGATAGAAGCCATCAGAAATTGGGTAGCGCCTAAAACACCTACCGAAATCCGTTCATTTCTTGGTCTGGCCGGTTACTACCGCCGATTTATCTCGAACTTCTCCAGGATTGCCTTGCCTTTAACCACTTTGACCCAGAAAGGGGAACCTTTCGTGTGGGGACAAGATCAAGAGGAAGCTTTCCAAACTCTGAAGAATAAGCTTTGCCAAGCACCGATCCTATCACTTCCGGAAGGTGACGATGACTTTACCGTTTATTGCGATGCTTCGAATCAGGGCCTCGGTTGCGTTTTAATGCAACAAGGGAAGGTCATCGCTTACGCTTCTCGACAACTCAAGGTGCACGAGAAAAACTACGCCACACATGACCTAGAGTTGGGTGCAGTGGTGTTTGCCCTAAAAATCTGGAGACATTACCTGTACGGTACGAAGTGTGTCATTTTTACCGATCACAAGAGCTTACAACACATCCTCAATCAGAAAGAGTTGAACATGAGGCAGCGACGCTGGGTCGAACTTCTCAGCGATTACGATTGTGAAATTCGCTACCACCCGGGAAAGGCTAATGTGGTGGCTGACGCATTGAGTCGTAAAGAAAGGACCCAGCTGCACTCTATTCGGATTCAATCCAACCTTCCTTCCTTAATTCGTGAAGCTCAGAATCAAGCGCTTGTAAATGGTGATCTCAAGGCGTTTTGTCTTGTGGAGCCGAGCAGAAATTCGAAACCAAGTCAGACGGCATCCTCTATTTTCTTGACCGAGCGTGGATCCCGAACTCCGAGCCTCTTCGGACGCTTATTCTAAATGAAGCCCACAAGTCCAGATACTCGATTCATCCAGGCAGCAACAAGATGTATCAAGATCTTAAACCCCATTATTGGTGGCCCGGGATGAAGAAAGATATCGCTTCGTATGTGATGAGATGTTTGACTTGTTCGCGAGTCAAGACAGAGCATCAAAGGCCGTCTGGGCTACTTCAACAACCTATTATCCCTCAGTGGAAGTGGGAAGAGTTAGCTATGGATTTCATCACCAAGCTACCACGGACGCCTAGCGGTCATGACTCAATTTGGGTTATTGTGGACATTCTAACAAAATCCGCCCACTTTATCCCGGTTCGTGAAGACTACACTACGGAGAAGTTGGCGCGGGTATACATTCGTGAGATCGTTTCCCGTCACGGTGTGCCTAAGGGCATCACGTCTGATCGTGACAGCAGTTTTTCTTCCAGGTTCTGGAAATCTTTGCAAAAGGCCTTTGGGACAAGTGTGAAGCTTAGCTCTTCCTATCATCCAGAAACGGATGGGCAGAGCGAGAAGACCATACAAACCCTAGAAGACTTGTTGAGAGCTTGTATCCTCGATTTCGGCAGTAGTTGGGAAGCTCATCTGCCACTGGCAGAATTTTCTTACAACAATAGTTACCACGCTACCATTAAATGCGCGCCGTTTGAAGCTCTTTACGGCCGCAAATGTCGCTCTCCCTTATGTTGGTCCGAGACCGGGGATTCACAGATCATCGGCCCCGAACTAATACAGGAGACATCCGATCAAATTGCTTTCATTCAGCAGCGACTCAAAGACGCTCGATGCCGACATAAGTACTACGCCGACAAACGACGCAAGCCACTCGAGTTTCGAGTTGGTGACCGTGTCATGCTGAAAGTTTCCCCCTGGAAGGGCGTAGTCCGCTTCGGGAAGAAGGGAAAGTTCGCTCCTAGGTATGTTGGACCATTCAAAATCCTTGAAAGGATCGGACTAGTTGCCTATCGTCTTGAGCTGCCACCGGAACTCAGTAGAGTTCACAACGTTTTTCATGTTTCGCAATTAAAGAAGTGTCTTGTTGACAAGGCCCTTCACATTCCCGTCGACGAGGTTCGATTTACCGACAATCTGCTTTTCGTTGAAGAACCCGTCGAGATCATGGATCGCGAGGTCAAGAAGACCAAGCGTAGCCGCATACCGCTTGTGAAAGTTCGATGGAATAACAAACGCGGACCCGAGTTTACTTGGGAACGCGAGGATCAGATGAAGGAGAAATACCCTCATCTGTTCTCTTAATCTATATTCTTGTAATCTAATTGTCTAGAAGTCAATATAAATTTGCAGCATGTATCAAATAACTGTGTTATTCAATGAATATCATGTTGCCTTGTTATGCTTATAAGTATTCTTTTATTTGCATCCACAAACTTTGGCTACTCAGGGCTCATGCTGGAAAGCACAAGTCATATCTACTCAATCATATAAACCTTGGGGAATTTATACATCATTTAAGCTAAAAATTTGTTATCATTCTAGCATTCATGGAGCATGGTTGTGTGTATGTGTGTGGTGTCGTGTCAAATTTTCTAGCCGCACGCAATAGAGTTTATACATTGATACAAGGTGAGCTTGCAATTATAGTCCGGAATATAATTGCATCAAGGTCACAGGTGTATACGTGTATAAGCAATATGCTATTGTGCAACTAGGAGTCGTGAACTCAAGGTTCGTGTAGGGAAGTATTCGACAAAGGTTGAAGGAGTGGTGGGTTAGCCGCTGGTACACCCTATATATAAGCCCCTTCAGCACGAGTTGAATATGTCTGAAGCGAAACTTGGAATTAGGGACTTATAGTTAGCGTGGCAGCTGTGAGACATTAAATTCAAGAATTATTGAGGAAATTATTCACAGAAGATTGAAGGAGTGGTGGGTTAGCCGCTGGTACACCCTATATATAAACCCCTTCAATCCGAAATGAATATGTCTGATGTAAAGCTTGAGGGTGATGCCTTGTAGTGGAAAATAGTGTGTCGTCCTGTGTGTCATTGACCTAATAGGAGTCGAAGGAAACACTCAAGTAAGGTTGAAGGAGTGGTGGGTTAGCCGCTGGTACACCCTATATATAAGCCCCTTCAGCTTGATTTGGGTGGTATCTGAGACGAATATTAGAAGTAGTGGCGCATAGTGGTCATCATGGGATCATGAAATCTAAATCATCGTTGCATCAAGTATACTAAAAATCTAAATTTCGGGACGAAATTCTTCTAAGTTGGGGAGGATGTAACGCCCTGGAATTTGACTGGTAAACTAAAATCAAGAAATCATCGGAAACTATACACTTTGGGTTCTGGACGATAAGTTCGGAATCCATATCATTGGAAAATCTGTTTATTTCAGCTAAAAATGTTATTTCATAAAAAGAACTTTTACGTTTGAAAAATATTAATTTTGTGTTTTCGAAAAATAAAAGGTTTTTATTTAAAAAGATTCCAAGCGATTACTTGAAAAATGATTTTTATAAAATTCTTACTAGAAAGTTCTAGCTCGTTAAAACTTATGAAATCAGCTAGCCTTGACCCGTAGGTAACCGAAACCCGAAACCCGATAGAACCAAGTATATAAGCGTAGTGCAAGAACAAACTCCACCATTTTCCTTTCATCTCTTCCACACCCACACCCAAGCACCCCAATTCTAGAGAGAGAGTAGTGAGAGAAAGTTATTCAATCCAAAATCCGAGTCCACCAATCTGTTTATTGTTGTTTTTGGTAAGATCTTCTTGAAAATCATACGTTTTTATCATCAAATCCGGCCCCGAATCGAGCAAAAACCCCAACTTTTGTTTCAAGTGTGTTCTTGGTCAAAAATCGTCATTTTTGGTGTCAAAAAGCATACTTTTGTTGTTATAAACGTTAGGAATCAATAGCCCTATGGATTCCGAGCATTTCCAAGTATAAAACATTGATTTTGGGCGAAAAATCATGAAAATCGTCAAAATCCCGTAGGTTTCTCCGTCATCCGGCTTGAAGGAGTCGAATAGGTCTATTCGGTCGAATAGACCAATCGAACCTGACCATTCGGTCGAACCATCTCCTATTCGGTCAAACAAGAGACCATTCGGTCGAACCAGTGGGCAAACGAACAGACTAACCGGATCAGAATATACATTCGATCGAATACGATTGTATTCGACCGAATGTACATCCTACTCGACCGAACGAGTCCTCAATCGACTGAACGTGTTCTTCCCAGCCCTTTTGACCGAACCAGTACCATATTCGATCGAACAGGTAGCAGATTCGATCGAACCTGCCCTTATTCGACCGAATGTGCCAGAATCAGCTTGTTTTCAACTTTAAAACTTGGTTTTTGCTCGAGGTCGCGTAGGCTTATACTCTTAGACTTAAAGCGTGTTGTTAACCTATTATGTCCTTGTCTAGACTTAGAGGATCGACGTTTGGCAGCACTCGACCACCCTAGCAACCATTCTTAGCCAACAAGGTGAGTTCATAGCCCCCTTTTTCTTTTAAGCTTTTCAAATCATTGGGATGGAAACATGGTAACTGCACACGTTTTGACAAAACTCATTTATTTAAACATTCTTTATCATAGACATTCTTGGCAAATCTTTTGCAAACAATGAATATTGGGGAAAACAAGTAATCATGGCAGGTTACTCATACCTTAACTTTCTCGGAAGTTGTGTATGTCTAATCAATTATTCAGGAGTAAACATGGGAATCATTGATCGCTTAGGGAACATTGGACTTTGGAAAACAAAGTCATATGCCCGTTATACATTATCATGAAAACACATCATTCATTGGACAGTCTAGTGGTCGTGTGAACATAGGCAGTATAGGTCACACTAGTGCATATGTTTGGTCTCCAAGTGGTCGATTGGTAGACAGGCCGTCACTAGATGTGGGATCCTAAAGTGTTCGATTTAGAATACACGTGACCTATGGGGTTCTTAAAGTGTTCGATTAAGAATCCGAAGGATTTCCTAAGTGATCGATTAGGAATCCAAGAGATACTAAAGTGGACGCTTTAGAATTCTCTTATGGTATCCAAAGTGATCGATTTGGGTTACCGTCATGGAAATCAAGTAGCATCGGGTGGTCTTGTGTGGGTTGTTGTCAGGTCTCGTGTGATCATTATGCATATTCATCATTATCATCAAGACAAGGTTACATATGATTCTTTGGTATCTTTATACATATAACCTTGATATCATTACACCTCTATGCATGGGAACAATACATGGGATCATTATACATAACTCTTGCAGTCTTGTGTAAGGCTTATCACTACATTATTAGTTGACCTATCTTTATACCTTGGCTTTACAAATATAAACAAGCTTAGCAGAGTAGGTTGTAGGAATGGAGGGTTAGCCGATGGTACACCCTATGTAAAAACCCCTACAACCTAGTCTGGTACGCTTGTCTTGTCTTACAAACCTTTTCAAAACCGGGCTTTATACCCGAGCATGGTAGGATAAGTTGTAGGAGTGGTGGGTTAGCCGATGGTACACCCTATACATAAACCCCTACAACTTAGTCTAGTATGCTTGTGTATAATCCTTTTTTTTCCTTAAACCTATGAATTCACTCATCTACTTTATGTAGTTGACATTTTCGTTACATGTTTTCAGGAAATGAAGCAGGAAGTAGCAAATAGCTGATAGAGGCCTTAGATGGAAGACATTTAGGATTGATGTTAGCTTTATCCGTTGTAATGGAACGAATTTGCTACCTGTTGAATTGTTGTAAAGTTGACATGTTTTAAGTTTATGCATTTAGACTTTTTAATCTATTGTGCTCAATCAATCACGACCCCGTCGCCACGCCTCGGTTTTTCCGCCAATTACGACCGGGGTGTGACAATTACCCCTTCAAACTCCATACACATTTGTTCATTTGTTGAACCAAAGATGCTATCATCTACATAGACTTGTAACAGCAGTAAGTCTGATCCCTTTCTTTTGTAGAAGAGAGTCTTGTCAATGCCCCCCCTTTGGAAACCATTTTCAAGAAGATGATTTGACAGCTCATCATACCATGCTCTAGGAGCCTGATTCAAACCATACAAGGCTTTATTTAGCTTGTATACCCTGTTTGGATACATTGGATCATCAAAACCTGGAGGTTGAACAACATACACCTCTTCATCAATCTTTCCATTTAGGAATGCAGACTTGACATCAAGCTGGAACACCCTAATGTTCTTTGAGGCAGCATATGCAAGAAAGATCCTGATTGCCTCAAGTCTTGAAACTGGTGCAAATACTTCCTCAAAGTCTATTCTTTCTTCTTGAAGGCATCCCAGTGCCACAAGTCTAGCTTTGTTCTTAATCACCAAACCCCTCTCATCCCTTTTGTTTCTGAAAACCCATTTTGTGCCAATTGCTGACCTGTTTCTCGGCCTATCAACCAAATCCCAAACATGTAAATCTCTGAACTATACCAATTCCTCCTGCATTGCTTCCACCCAACTGTTGTCCTTTAGAGCTTGAACAATGTTCTTTGGTTCTATTTGGGATAGGAAGCAGGAGTATAAACAGATGTTTGCAATTTCAGAGTGGCTTCTTCTAACTCTTTCATTTATATCTCCAATGATGTTTTCAGAGGGATGATTCTTTTCTACATAGGGAGTTTGAACTATCATATCAACAGACACAGTTGTGTCAAGATTTGATTCATTGAGTTCTGGTTCTTCAATGATCAAATCAGCTGTTTCACTATCATTACTTGGTGCTTCTTCATGATTCTGTCTTGAAGTTGATGCACCAGTGTTGTCTAAATTCATCCTTTCAAACAAATCTTGAAATCTTGTAGTTGTTACAGCTTCTTCATTTGTTTGGTTGCTTGGATTTCCCTCAGTCTAAACTTGATCATTCTGAACTTCTTGATTGTCATCATTGTCTTGAACTTGGTCAACTATGTCACTTGAGGGATCCTTTATGAATGTATACTTCTTTTCTTTACTAGCAACCTTCTTCCACAACTCTTCTAAGTCCAATGTTTTCTCCTTTTTCTCTTCAAACACACTGATCTTGTAGAATGAGTTATCAAAGTCTTCAGGATAAATCTTGAAAGATCTTATCAATTTTTCATGATCAAAAAGCCATGCTGCACCATCAACTGTATTGAACTGATTCTCATTAAAGATGATGTTAGATGATTCAGTAACACTCAAATGGTCTTTCACATATACTCTGTAAGCTTTTGAGTGTGTTAAATATCCAACAAAGAAGCAATCCAAGGATTTAATTTGAAACTTGTTCATATAATCCCTGGTGTTAAGAAGAAAACATTTGTAACCAAAGGGCTTGAAAAACTTGATATAAGGCTTTCTATTGTTGAAAATTTCATATGGTGTCTTGTTATACCTTTTGTTAACAAGTACCATGTTCTGAACATAGCAGGCAGTATTTATGGCTTCAGCCCAAAATGTAACTGGTAGATTTACATCTGCAAACATGGTTCTTGTAGCTTCAATAAGTGTTTTATTTCTTCTTTATGCAACGCCATTTTGTTCAGGAGTTCTAGGAGCTGAGAATTGCTGAAATGTTCCTTTTTGTGTACAGAATTCTTCCATAACTCCATTCTTGAACTCAGTGACATTATCACGTCTAATTAATTTAACTTTCTTATTCAGTTTGTTCTCAATCATTGTCATACAGCCCTTAATCAACTCTGTAGTCTCATCCTTTGTACTCAGGAAATAAACCAAAGTATATCTTGAGTAATCATCAATGATCACCCGACGATATCTTTTCTTTCCTATACTTGGCATACTCACAGGACCAAAAAGATCCATGTGAAGTAATTCAAGTGCTTGATCAATTGAGTTGATGAGCTTTATCTTATGAGAGGATTTGTGTTGCTTGCCTTTCTGGCATGAACTGCAATGATCATCCAGTTTGAACTCTCTTGTAGGTAAGCCAATGACATGCTCACCCTTAACAAGTCTGTTCATGTTCTTCAGATTCGCTTGACATAGTTTCCTGTGCCACAATTTTGCTTCATTTCAGTGGCTTTGGAAAAAAAACATGTGCCACCCCTTGAAACAACTTCTTTCATATTAAGCTCATAAATATTGTCATTTCTTGGGGCCATCATCATAATCATTTCTGGTGGGATTACAAATTCAGGTTTTAAGATGAAACAGTTTGAGTCATCAAAACCAACTTTGTAACCCTTATCACACATTTGTGAAATACTCAGCAAATTATACTGGAGACCTTCAACATGAAACACATTGTCAAATGAGACCTTTCCATTTGTCAAAATTCCTTTTCCAACAATCTTTCCTCCATTCTCATCACTTCCAAATGCTACAGGACCTTCAAACTTTTCTTCATAATTAACAAGTGACCTCTTTTCACAAGTCATGTGCCTAGAACATCCACTATCCATGTACCATATGTCATTAAGTGGAGTGGACTGTTCCTGCATAAAAGAAAGAGTTTGATTAGTTAAGTGATGAAGTGCAAGCTATTTCAACTTGTAGCTCATCAGTTTCAATTTCAGTGGCAGCAGTGAAAGTGAGTGTTGTTGGCTCAGGATCTTCATGAGTGACTTCAATATTTTCTGATTTGTCAGTTTCATAACCACACTCTCTTGGAGTTTTTACAAAGGAAGTTGTATTCTTGAATTCATCAGATGCATTGTTAGCTTCTTGCACAATATAATTTTTCTCTTTTGAGAAATCTCTCATATCAACTGTCTTTATCACTTTGGTTTCAACCTTAGGTTTCCAAAAAAACCTTGTGGTTCATAACCATGTTTCATGTAACGCCCTGAAATTCGATTGGTAAACTAGGATCGTGAAATCATCGGAAACTATAGACTTTGGGATTCTGGACGATAAGTTCGGAACCCATATCATTGGAAAAATCTGCTTTTATCATTTAAAATGTTTATTTTATAAAACGACATTTACGCCTGAAAAATATTAATTTTTATGCTTTCGAAAAATTAAATGTTCTTATTTAAAAAGATTTCAAATAATTATTCGGAAAATGGTTTTATAAAAGTTTTGCTGAAAAAGTTTTAGTTTGTTTAAAAACTTATGAACTCGACTAGTCTTGACCCGTCGGTAGCCTAAACCCGAACCCGAGTCACCCGAGTATTTAAGCGGAAAATCAAGTATTCTTACACCATCTCTTTCATTTCCACCAACACTTCCCACCCAAACACTCTCATTCTAGAGAGAGAAACTAGAGAGAGAAAGTCTTCAAACTTCAAATCCGAGTCCACAAATCTGTTTGTTGTTATTCTTGGTAAGATCTTCTTGAAAATCATCCATTTTCATAACCATTTTCGGCCTCAAATCGAGCAAAAACACCCATTTTCGTTTCTAGAGTTTTCGGGTCAAAAACCGTCTTGTTTTGGTGTCAAAATGCAGGCTTTTGTGTTTAAAATCACTAGGAATCGATAGCCCTTTCAATCCCGAGCATTTCCATGTCAAAAACTTCGATTTTGGGTCAAAAATCTGGAAAATCTGAAAAACCCGTAGGTTTCTCCGTCGCCCAGCTTGAAGGAGTTGAATCAGACTCATTCGATCGAATCAGTCCAGTCGATCGAATAGGAAAGCAACCGAATGGTCTCCAACTCATTCGACCGAATGAGTTTCGTATTCGATCGAACGAGTGTCTATTCGATCGAACAAGTTCCATGTTCGACCGAACGAGTTTTTCCAACTGGTTCGACCAAATGTGTTTCTAGTTCGATCGAGTGTGCCACAGATTTGACCGAATGTGTGTCTATTCGATCGAACGTGTTCCTATTCGATCGAATCAAGCCAGAACCAAGCTGTTTTCGTCTTTAAAACCCAGTTTTTGCTCGAGGCCGCGTAAGCTCGTTTTCTTAGACTTATAGCACGTTGTTAACCTTATATATATGTTCAACTCTAGGCTAAGGAGATCTATTGTAGCACCATCCTAACCCGAGATCAAGGTGAGTTCATAGCCCCTATTTAAGCTTTTCAAAACTATGGGGTGGAAACATGGTAACTTTACACGTTTGGATAAAATCATTTATGCAAACACTCTTTAAACTATAAACTTTTGGATTTCTACACACGTGCGGAAATCCACAAGCTTTTTAAGAATCTATAAACTTTGGAAATCTATGAACATGGGGAAAACCCATCAACTTATGGAGATCTAAGAACATTGGAAATCAATGAGTATGGGAAATTCTATGAACATTGACATCATGGGAATGGGAATCATATTCATATCATCATAGTCATTGTGTCAGCATGGAAATCTAGAGATCAAAGCATCATGAGTTGAATTGGATGCGAGAGTCTATTCTACTCTCGGTAGAACTCGCGACCATGAGTGGCATTCTATTCTCGGTGGCACTCGTAACTCATGGGATTACATACTAGTCTCGGTGAAATCCATAACTCTTGAGGACCTATACTAGTCTCGGTAGGGACCAAGGGAACCCAGGATTCTTTGGGGAGTCTATCCTACTCTCGGTAGAACCTAGCTGAGTCCTGGATGACAAGAACGAGGTAGTCTTGGTTTAAGTCTTGCGTGGGATCAATCAAGTCTTGTGTGATCATTGAGTTTCATCTTCATTCATCATCATCATCATTTATTCACCATCATCTTGGATACTAGTAAACAGTGGGATCTTGGTGTTGGTTTATCTAGTAAACTTAGCATGCTCAAATCTATATGTCCTTATTTATGCTTAACTGCTATGTGCTACATGTACCATTGGGAGACCACAAATCTTTGAGTAATCTTATCACAAACGACTCTAATGGGAGAATAATAAGCCCGCTGAGAGTCCAGGAGAACATTTCATGTTTTACTTACTACAAAAACCTCTTTGGGAAAACCAAGAGACCCTTTTCTTACAAACCATCTTAAAACCGGGTATTATATCCAAACATAGTAGTATAAGTTGTAGGAGTGGTGGGTTAGCCGCAGGTACACCCTATATATAAACCCCTACAACCTATACTAGTATGTTTGTGTATAAACTCTTTTTCTTTAAACCTATGAATTCACTCATCTACTTTATGTAGTTGACAGTTTGTTACATGTTTTCAGGAAATAATGCAGCAAGAAATCCCTAGCAAGTTTAGAGGCCTTAGAGAGATGAAGGCTAGTCTAGGAGTTGTTTGGAAACTTGATATTTTGTATTAAAACAATTTGTTTCATGTTACCTGGATGGTGTAATATTTAACATTTTGGTTATGTTTATGCATTTAGACTTTTATACTATTGTGCTCAACAATCACGACTTAGTCGCCGCGCCTCGATTATTCCGCCATCACGATCGGGGTGTGACAGATTGGTATCAGAGCCAGTGGTTATAGGGAATTAGGAAACCGACCTAGACTATAACCTAGGATCCTTGACTCTAGATAGCTCATGCATCACAATCACATGTCTACACTTATATACGTGCTGCGTGCTTATGTGTTGTATATTAACTGTTAATCTCTTGAGCCATGTCATTCTGTGTTCTTGGTATAATCTATGTCCTCTATTCTTAATCTTTGGCGTGTCATTGATTCTATTTAACGCTCGTTTTTTTTTTCGTTTTGTCAAGAATGCCTCCCAGACGTGCACCCGCCCCCTTGGACTCCGCTGATCTAGCCAACCTTATAGCCCAGCAGATCGCGGCTGTGTTACCAGGCATGGTAACAGCCATCAGCCAGGGGCTGAGGCAAGAAGGAACCTCTGGGGCCAACCAAATTCCAGCTCAGAACGCAAATGAACCAGCAAATAAGCCATACAAGGACTTCATGGCTACCAAACCCACCAGCTTCAGCGGTTCAGAAGGCGCCGTTGGTCTCCTCCAGTGGATCGAAAAGATGGAGGCTGCCTTTGTTATTAGCTCGTGCCCTGAGACACTGAAAGTCACGCACGCGGCAAGCATGTTGTCTAAACGCGCGCTGACCTGGTGGAACAACGAGATAAGAACCCGCGGGCGTGAGGCTGCCTTGGCCATGACCTGGTCGGAATTTGTAGCTTTGGTTACCCGCGAGTTCGTACCTCGCAGTGAGGTGCAGAAACTTGAAGCTGAGTTTTGGGTACACAGAATGAAGGGCGCTGATCACCAAGGGTACACGGAGCGTTTTCACGAGCTCTCCCTTCTCGTACCACACTTGGTCACCCCTCCCTCCCGGGCTATTGAGCTTTACATCAATGGCCTACCTGACACTGTCCGTGGAATCGTTATCGGGGCTGACCCATCAACCCTACAAGCGGCCATTGAACTAGCTGCCCGACTGACCCAGGACCAGGTTAAGACTGGGGTCCTAGCCAAAGGTACGGGCAAGGCCGCTGAGGGCTCATCCAAAAAGATCAACCGCATCAAAAAGCGTAAGGCTAGCAGTTACGCGATGGTTACTCCCGCAACCCCAATCAGCTCTGTCGCTCCTGCTCCCACCCCTTCTGGAAGGCCAAAGAGGGAGTACACTGGGGTTCACCCCAAGTGCGGCACTTGCCAATTTCATCACCCTGCCGGAACCCCGTGCTGGAAATGCACGAACTGTGGACGTTTGGGGCACCTAGCGGAACGCTGCAGATTTCAAGGTAATCAACTGGCAATACAGAGCAGCAATTCCCAACCCAGCAACACTCGAAGCTGTTTCGAGTGTGGAGCCACGGACCATTTCAGGAGCAGGTGTCCTCGTCTTGCAAATCTTCCTCCGGCCCGAGGCCGAGCCTTTACTATTGGCGCTGCTGAAGCTCGCCAAAATCCTGACGTCATTACTGGTACGTTCATCCTTAACAATCTCTGGGTTTCTATTCTATTTGACACGGGTGCAGATAGGAGTTTTATTTCTAGCGAGTTGGTCCCATTGCTTAATCTAGGAACCTCTGTCTTAGACCCCGCTTTCTCTGTCGAAATGGCAAACGGAGAGTCTACCCAAGTGAACAAAATCGTTCGCAATTGCACGCTTACGTTTGATCAGACGTCTCTTAACATTGACCTCATCCCTATGCAATTAGGAAGTTTCGATGTAATTGTTGGGATGGATTGGTTGTCCATCAACCACGCGGAAGTGGTGTGTGCTGAGAAGCTCATTCGCGTTCCTTGTTCTTCTGGCGAGTCCATAATTATTCAAGGAGAAAGATCAGGTAGATGTCTGAAATTAATCTCCTGCTTTAAAGCTCGGCGATGCCTTCGAAAGAAGTGTCTCGCCTTCCTAGCTCATGTCTCCATCAAGAAATCTTTGGGGAGGAAGCTCTCTGATGTCCCCGTTGTGCGTGAATTTCCAGACGTTTTTCCTAAAGACTTACCCGGACTACCTCCTAGCCGACAAGTCGAATTCCACATCGAATTAGTTCCCGGTGCAACCCCCGTGGCAAAATCTCCGTATCGTTTGGCTCCGTCAGAAATGCAGGAATTATCGAGCCAGCTACAGGAACTACTAGACAAGGGTTTTATTCGCCCTAGTTCATCTCCATGGGGAGCTCCAGTCCTCTTCGTCAAGAAGAAGGACGGATCTTTCCGGATGTGCATAGACTATCGTGAGCTTAACAAACTCACGGTCAAGAATCGGTATCCATTACCAAGGATTGACGATCTTTTCGACCAGCTGCAAGGAGCCACTTACTTTTCCAAGATCGACCTACGCTCAGGTTATCACCAAGTACGCGTCATGGAGGACGACATCGCGAAAACCGCTTTCAGAACTCGTTATGGACACTACGAGTTCCTAGTCATGCCTTTTGGTTTGACGAATGCCCCTGCGGTGTTCATGGATCTCATGAATCGCGTTTGTCGTCCATACCTGGACCAGTTTGTTATCATCTTCATTGACGATATTCTCGTTTATTCCCGCTCTAAAGCCGACCATGAGCTTCATCTCAGGCTTACCTTGGATCTGCTGAGGAAAGAGCAACTCTACGCCAAATTCTCCAAATGCGAATTCTGGCTAAGGGAAGTTCAATTCTTAGGTCACATCATTAACAAGGAAGGCATTCATGTCGACCCTGCCAAGATTGAAGCCATCAAAAGTGGGGAGCGCCTACAACGCCAACCGAAATTCGTTCATTTCTTGGTTTAGCTGGGTACTACCGTCGATTCATCTCGAACTTTTCAAAGATCGTATTGCCTCTCACAATGTTAACTCAAAAAGGGGAACCATTCATTTGGAACCAAGAGCAAGAAGAGGCTTTCCAAACATTGAAACATAAACTCTGTCATGCACCAATCCTGTCACTTCCTGAGGGTAACGATGATTTTGTTGTTTATTGTGACGCCTCGAGCCAAGGTCTAGGCTGCGTCTTAATGCAACGCGGTAAGGTCATCGCTTATGCCTCGCGCCAACTCAAGAGTCATGAGAGGATTTATGTCACCCACGACTTGGAATTGGGTGCTGTGGTCTTTGCCTTAAAAATATGGAGACACTACCTATACGGTACGAAATGTGTCATCTTCACCGACCACAAGAGCCTACAACACATCCTCAACCAAAGGGAGCTAAACATGCGACAACGTCGATGGGTTGAACTCCTAAGTGACTACGACTGCGAAATCCGCTACCACCCTGGAAAGGCTAACGTAGTGGCTGACGCGTTAAGTCGCAAGGAAAGGACCCAGTTGCATGCGATCCGTATTCAGTCCAATCTTCCCTCCTTGGTTCTTGAAGCTCAAAAGCAAGCGATTGCTGGTGGTGATCTCAAAAATATGCTATCTTGCGGTGCCGAACGGAAGTTTGAAACCAAGTATGATGGTATAATTTACTACTTAAATCGCATGTGGATTCCAAACTCTGAACCACTTCGAGAACTTATCCTGAACGAAGCGCACAAATCCAGATACTCTATTCACCCGGGCAGTGATAAAATGTATCAGAATCTCAAGTCTCACTTCTGGTGGCCGGGTATGAAGAAAGTCATAGCTTTGTACGTCGGTAGGTGCCTAACATGCTCGCGGATCAAGACTGAACATCAGAGACCATCTGGCCTGTTACAAAAACCGATCATACCGCAGTGGAAGTGGGACGAAGTCGCTATGGACTTCATTACCAAACTCCCGCGGACACCCAGCGGTTATGACACGATTTGGGTTATCGTGGATTACTTGACCAAGTCTGCCCACTTTCTCCCTGTCCGCGAGGACTACACTACGGAGAAGCTGGCGCGGATTTACATTCGTGAGATCGTAACCCGTCACGGTGTGCCTAAGGGCATCACGTCTGACCGTGACCCCTCTTTTGCGTCAAGGTTCTGGAAGTCATTTCAGAAAGCCTTTGGGACAAGTGTGAAACTTAGCTCTGCCTATCATCCTGAAACGGACGGACAGAGCGAAAGGACCATACAAACCCTGGAGGATATGCTCAGAGCCTGTATCCTTGAATTCGGTAGTAGCTGGGAGACTCACCTTCCTCTTGCAGAGTTCTCATACAATAACAGCTATCATGCTACCATCAAATGCGCACCATTCGAGGCACTCTATGGCAGGAAATGTCGTTCTCCACTGTGTTGGTCCGAGACCGGAGATTCTCAAATCCTCGGCCCGGAACTGATACAGGAAACCACTGACAGTATCGCCATCATCCAGCAAAGACTTAAGGACGCCCGCTGTCGACACAAGTATTACGCTGACAAACGCCGCAAACCTCTGGAGTTCCAAATAGGCGATCGCGTAATGCTCAAAGTTTCCCCCTGGAAGGGCATTGTTCGCTTCGGGAAAAAGGGAAAGTTTGCTCCAAGGTACGTAGGACCTTTCAAGATCATCGAAAAGGTCGGACCCGTAGCCTATCGCTTGGAATTGCCTCCAGAACTCAGCCGTGTTCACAACGTTTTTCATGTGTCGCAACTCAAAAAGTGCCTCGTTGACGAGACCGCTCAAATCCCGATCGACACGGTTCGCATCAACGACAAACTACACTTTGTTGAGGAACCTGTCGAGATCCTAGATCGAGAAGTCAAAAGGACTAAGCGAAGCCGGATACCCATAGTCAAGGTACGTTGGAACAACCATCGTGGACCCGAGTTCACATGGGAGCGAGAGGATAAGATGAAGGAGGAATACCCTCATCTGTTCGCATAGTCATCATCTTTGTAATTCTAGAAATCTTGGAGTCTATGTAATCGTAATCATGTAATCAGGGACCAATATCAATCAATGAAGTATCATGTTGTTCCTATTTGCTTATAAATATTCTCTTATTTGCATAACACCAAGTTTGGCTACCCATGACTCGTGCTGGAAAACACAAGTTGTGCATACTTAATCATGTAAACATTGGGGTAAACTATGTATCATTGAGCCAAAATTTGTCATCATTCTAGCATTCATGAAGCATGGTTGTGTGTGTGTGTGTGGTGTCGTGTCGATTTTTCTAGCCGCACACAATGGAGTTTATACATTGATACAAGGTGAACTCGTAATTATAGTCCGGAATATAATTACATCAAGTTCACAGGTTTATACGTGTATAAACAATATGCTATTGTGTAACTATGAGTCGTGAACTCAAGCTTCGTGTAGGGAATTAATCAATGAATGTTGAAGGAGTGGTGGGTTAGCCGCTGGTACACCCTATACATAAACCCCTTCGGCACAAGTTGATTATGTCTGAAGCGAGACTTGGAATTAGGGACTCATAGTTAGCGTGGCAGCTGTGAGGCGTTAAATTCAAGAGTTATTGAGGGAATTATTCATTGGAGATTGAAGGAGTGGTGGGTTAGCCGCTGGTACACCCTATATATATACCCCTTCAATCCGAAATGAATATGTCTGATGTAAAGCTTGAAGGTGATGCCTTGTAGTGGAAAATAGTGTGTCGTCCTGTGTGTCATTGAACTAATAGGAGTCGAAAGAAACACCCAAGTGGAGTTGAGGGAGTGGTGGGTTAGCCGCTGGTACACCCTATATATAAACCCCTTCAACTTGATTTGGGTGGTATCCAAGACGAAAATTAGGGGTAGTGGCGCATAGTGGTCATCATGGGATCATTTGATCTAAAACATCATTGCATCAACTATACTAAGTTCTAAATTTCGGGACGAAATTCCTCTAAATTGGGGAGGATGTAACGCCCTGAAATTCGATTGGTAAACTAGGATCGTGAAATCATCGGAAACTATAGACTTTGGGATTCTGGACGATAAGTTCGGAACCCATATCATTGGAAAAATCTGCTTTTATCATTTAAAATGTTTATTTTATAAAACGACATTTACGCCTGAAAAATATTAATTTTTATGCTTTCGAAAAATTAAATGTTCTTATTTAAAAAGATTTCAAATAATTATTCGGAAAATGGTTTTATAAAAGTTTTGCTGAAAAAGTTTTAGTTTGTTTAAAAACTTATGAACTCGACTAGTCTTGACCCGTCGGTAGCCTAAACCCGAACCCGAGTCACCCGAGTATTTAAGCGGAAAATCAAGTATTCTTACACCATCTCTTTCATTTCCACCAACACTTCCCACCCAAACACTCTCATTCTAGAAAGAGAAACTAGAGAGAGAAAGACTTCAAACTTCAAATCCGAGTCCACAAATCTGTTTGTTGTTATTCTTGGTAAGATCTTCTTGAAAATCATCCATTTTCATAACCATTTTCGGCCTCAAATCGAGCAAAAACACCCATTTTCGTTTCTAGAGTTTTCGGGTCAAAAACCGTCTTGTTTTGGTGTCAAAATGCAGGCTTTTGTGTTTAAAATCACTAGGAATCGATAGCCCTTTCAATCCCGAGCATTTCCTTGTCAAAAACTTCGATTTTGGGTCAAAAATCTGGAAAATCTGAAAAACCCGTAGGTTTCTCCGTCGCCCAGCTTGAAGGAGTCGAATCAGACTCATTCGATCGAACCAGTCGATCGAATCAGTCCAGTCGATCGAATAGGAAAGCAACCGAATGGTCTCCAACTCATTCGACCGAATGAGTTTCGTATTCGATCGAACGAGTGTCTATTCGATCGAACAAGTTCCACGTTCGACCGAACGAGTTTTTCCAACTGGTTCGACCAAATGTGTTTCTAGTTCGATCGAGTGTGCCACAGATTCGACCGAATGTGTGTCTATTCGATCGAACGTGTTCCTATTCGATCGAATCAAGCCAGAACCAAGCTGTTTTCGTCTTTAAAACCCAGTTTTTGCTCGAGGCCGCGTAAGCTCGTTTTCTTAGACTTATAGCACGTTGTTAACCTTATATATATGTTCAACTCTAGGCTAAGGAGATCTATTGTAGCACCATCCTAACCCGAGATCAAGGTGAGTTCATAGCCCCTATTTAAGCTTTTCAAAACTATGGGGTGGAAACATGGTAACTTTACACGTTTGGATAAAATCATTTATGCAAACACTCTTTAAACTATAAACTTTTGGATTTCTACACACGTGCGGAAATCCACAAGCTTTTTAAGAATCTATAAACTTTGGAAATCTATGAACATGGGGAAAACCCATCAACTTATGGAGATCTAAGAACATTGGAAATCAATGAGTATGGGAAATTCTATGAACATTGACATCATGGGAATGGGAATCATATTCATATCATCATAGTCATTGTGTCAGCATGGAAATCTAGAGATCAAAGCATCATGAGTTGAATTGGACGCGAGAGTCTATTCTACTCTCGGTAGAACTCGCGACCATGAGTGGCATTCTATTCTCGGTGGCACTCGTAACTCATGGGATTACATACTAGTCTCGGTGAAATCCATAACTCTTGAGGACCTATACTAGTCTCGGTAGGGACCAAGGGAACCCAGGATTCTTTGGGGAGTCTATCCTACTCTCGGTAGAACCTAGCTGAGTCCTGGATGACAAGAACGAGGTAGTCTTGGTTTAAGTCTTGCGTGGGATCAATCAAGTCTTGTGTGATCATTGAGTTTCATCTTCATTCATCATCATCATCATTTATTCACCATCATCTTGGATACTAGTAAACAGTGGGATCTTGGTGTTGGTTTATCTAGTAAACTTAGCATGCTCAAATCTATATGTCCTTATTTATGCTTAACTGCTATGTGCTACATGTACCGTTGGGAGACCACAAATCTTTGAGTAATCTTATCACAAACGACTCTAATGGGAGAATAATAAGCCCGCTGAGAGTCCAGGAGAACATTTCATGTTTTACTTACTACAAAAACCTCTTTGGGAAAACCAAGAGACCCTTTTCTTACAAACCATCTTAAAACCGGGTATTATATCCAAACATAGTAGTATAAGTTGTAGGAGTGGTGGGTTAGCCGCAGGTACACCCTATATATAAACCCCTACAACCTATACTAGTATGTTTGTGTATAAACTCTTTTTCTTTAAACCTATGAATTCACTCATCTACTTTATGTAGTTGACAGTTTGTTACATGTTTTCAGGAAATAATGCAGCAAGAAATCCCTAGCAAGTTTAGAGGCCTTAGAGAGATGAAGGCTAGTCTAGGAGTTGTTTGGAAACTTGATATTTTGTATTAAAACAATTTGTTTCATGTTACCTGGATGGTGTAATATTTGACATTTTGGTTATGTTTATGCATTTAGACTTTTATACTATTGTGCTCAACAATCACGACTTAGTCGCCGCGCCTCGATTATTCCGCCATCACGATCGGGGTGTGACATTTCAAGCGATACTTTTCATCATCAGTGAGTTCAGTTGGTTTTTTTCTAGGAAAGATACCTCTATTCTCTGTCTTGTCACTTCTTGATGATCCTTGAGAATCATCAAACTTCGTAGATTGTGTGTCTTTGTTGGGAATACTTCTCAAGGGTTGAAAACTCTTTTTCACATCCTTTTCTGACTTCTTAGGAGAGACACTTCTTCTTGCTTATTTAGTTACAAGTTTCTTTGACTTGACCTTATTTTTCTTTACTTTCCTTGTCTCCTTAGCTGATTTCAATTCATCTGTACTCATTGTTTCTTTTTCACACACTTTCCCCTTTCCCAGGTACGCATCATACTTTTGCTTGTATAAAACAAAGTCTTGTCCATACTTGTTTCATCTGGGACATGAAAAGGTTTGAAGTTGAGTCTCTCTTTACATGAGTCTGTGTTATGCCATACTCATCACAATTCTTGCACCAAACCTTTCCCTTGTATCTTTCATGTTCATTAGGTTTCTTGAATCTTTCACTTGGTTTAGGTGCTTTGACTCCAAGTGTCTTTTGAGTCTTCAGACAATCATAATCAATTGAAAAAGGAACAAATTCCTCAATCTTGATGTCTTGTCTTTCAAGTTTACTTTTGACAAATACAATCTTTTCCATAATCATAGGTTCCTCATCTTGACTTTCTCTATGTCTTGACTGTCTTTTCTCATATTCTTCCATGGTTTCCACTTCTCCAACATCAAGCACCTCATGACTAGAAAATACTGGATAAACAGGGATAAAGTTTTCAACATCTATAGTTTCAGTCACCTTTTTCTTGTTGTTTTGCTTTATCCTTTCCAATACAGCTTTGCTTGGAGGCCTCACTGCATTGTAGCTTATCTTATTCCATTCACAAATGTCAAAAGACACATGTTCTCTTTTCATTCTTTCATTTTGCTTTTTCATTCTTGGTGTGAATGGTGGATACAATGGAAGTTTGTCAATTGATTCAGGTTTCTTCACTCTTCTTCCTCTATCAGAAGCCTTGATCTCTTCTTCAGTTATTTAATCACTCAATTCACTCAAATCAACTTGATTAAGATCATCGGAATCAAAGTCATCTTCAGAGACTTGCACACCAATTGATTTTTCTTCTTTCACATCTTCCTTAACCACAAACTCACCTTCTGCATTTACCTCAACGTTTATGTACAAATCAACAAATTCTTCTTTGTCATGAAAAACATCTCTGAATTTTTGCAGGTATGCATCTCTTTTCTCTTTATAAACTTTTGGCATAAAGTTGTTGTTGAATGGTGGTAGAACTGCTTTGTATTTATCTTTCTCACTTACTTGGTTTAGGATACCACATATGTTTCCTGTGGAAATCAAGTTCTTCAAGAATTCATTTTCAACTTGCAGTTTTGTGTTCTGCACCTTTTCTTCAACAATCATCTTCTTTAATCCATCAATCTCAGTGGTGTATCTTTTCTGAGCTCTGTAGCTACTTATGCAGTCTTCTTCTAAACTTTTAGTGTTTTCTTCACTTATCAACTCACTTGCCTCATATCCATTGATGATACTTTGCTTCCTAAAACACTCACTTTCCAGCTTGCCTACTTTTGTTTTCAATTCATTGATTATTTCATTCAAATCAATAGTAGGAGCAGAGTGTACCTGAGATGATGATCCAGCTTCTTTCTCAATTAATGCCATAAATGCCACATTGGCCCTCTTGATATCATCAGCAATGTATTCTTCATGATTGCTTCAGTCAAAACTACCCTCATGCTATGTGGTGACAGCCACATTTCCTTGATTTCTAGGTTGATTTTGATTAGTTGGGACTGAGTTGTTTGGCATAGTTTGAAGGTTTTGATTGTTGTTTCTTTGAATGTTTTGATTCTGAGGCACAGTTTGATGATTGTTATTCATTTGAGACTGTTGAAAGTTGTTGAAGTTGGGATTGTAGTTATTGAAGTTGTTGGGATTGTTGTTTCTCTGCTTATTCTGTTGATATTGATGCTGCTAATTTCTTGACTGGTTTTGGTTCTGGTTCATCTGAAAATTTCTTGGCATGTTACACTCTCTAGCAAAATGACCAGGTTGTTCACAGTTATAGCAAATGGATTTTGACATATCAAAACCAATTCTTTCACTTGGCCCTGATAGGAGTGATCTAGCAGTCCTGTTGTATAGCTTTTTTCTTCTCAATTAATGCCATAAATGCCACATTGGCCCTCTTGATATCATCAGCAATGTCTTCTTCATGATTGCTCCATTCAAAACTACCCTCATGCTGTGTGGTGACAGCCACATTTCCTTGATTTCTAGGTTGATTTTGATTAGTTGGGACTGAGTTGTTTGGCATAGTTTGAAGGTTTTGATTGTTGTTTCTTTGAATGTTTTGATTCTGAGGCACAGTTTGATGATTGTTATTCATTTGAGACTGCTGAAAGTTGTTGAAGTTGGGATTGTAGTTATTGAAGTTGTTGGGATTGTTGTTTCTCTGCTTATTCTGTTGATATTGATGTTGCGGATTTCTTGACTGGTTTTGGTACTGGTTCATCTGAAAATTTCTTGGCATGTTACACTCTCTAGCAAAATGACCAGGTTGTTGACAGTTATAGCAAATGAATTTTGACTTATCAAAACCAATTCTTTCATTTGGCCCTGATAGGAGTGATCTAGCAGTCCTGTTGTATAGCCTTTTTCTTCTAAGAGCCAACATGGCTGCTTGCCATTTCAAATCCATGTCTTCCAAATCATCAGCATCTATCTGTTCAAGGTCATCCTGGATGACACTTTTATGAATCAGATTTTTTTGCTACAAAAGCATTGTATGATTCTGTAAACATAGAGAACAAAGCTTGTGTTTCACTTCCTTGGCCACTTCCTCCACCAGTGTAAGGTACATGTCCACTAACCATTGAGGCAGAATCAGTATCATCCATAAGTTGGACATTGAACCTTTGCTGGTTTCCTTGATGACTTGCACTACCACCAACAAAAGATTTAGGTGTATCCACACCATGCTCAACTGGTTCTTCAATGATAGGAATCTGTTGTTGATTTTTGGTTGTCAAGTTGCCCATTGGTGCAATGAGAGCATTAGTGACCTGGAAACATGGCTTCTCTTCTTTTATCATTTCATTCTCAATCATTTCTATTTCTGCAGCCTAAAGGAAGCACACTACATCATCCACCTTCAAATCATTGAAATTTGGCTTTTGGAGGATGAATTTGCAAGCAGTGTACCATTCCTTGGGCATTGAGTTAAGCAGCTTAGTGTTCAAGTCAAAATTAGTCATGACATAATCAGCTGTTCTTAACTCATTCACAATAGCTAGAAATCGTTCAAGGATTGACTTCAATCTCTCTCCATCCTTATACTAGAATCTTTCCAACTGTTGCTTCAACCTTGGCTTCTTTATGTTCTTTAATTCAGTGTTTCCCTCAAACATATCAAGGATTGCATCATACATAGCCTTAGCTGTGGTGTGATGTGCAACCTTGGTCAATATTTCCCATGACCGACCTAGCTTTATCATGGCTAAGGCCCTGTCATCCACTTTCCTCATTCTGTCTCTCACAGCAGCAGTTGCATTAGCACCTTCAGTAGTTTCTTGTGGACCATTCTTGATCGAATTCCATATATCCACATCATTATAGCAAATGGCTGCTTCAAATAAGACCTTCCATTTTGTGAAGTTTTCCTGTCCATATAGTCTAGGAATCTTATTAGGAGACACATCTTGTTCTTCGTAACCAGACATTTTTGAAAATCAAAATTAGTGATTTGTAAAAGACAAGTTTTAAAACAATCAGATCAGAAAACCAGTTGTTCAGATCTGATGAATCTGGTGTGAATAGAACAAAAATCAGAGGTAAAGATTTAAACTTTAATTAAAATAAGGAAGAGAAAACACCGGAAAGATGTAGATCTGGATAGAAATGACGAATAGAGCAGCTGACGTCACTCTTTAATGGAACAGTGTTCTGCTTACGTCATTGTTCTTCAAATCTTCAATCAGCAACAATTTCTTACTAAAATAGCAGTGACCAGCTCTGATACCACTTGTCAGGTCCCCGATTGTAGGTAGATCGTTAACAAATTAAGTCATAACTCACACAATAAAGTGTTGACAAGAGAGTTAATGACGGGTTGCTATATTTAGAAAGAAAACCGTTTGATAAAGACGAAATCAATAACAAACGATTTGGTTGCTGAGTAATCAAACAAAGTTAACTAACACAAAAGATTCACTCAAAAGATTTCCATTTATATAAAGTTAATCATACAAATGATAATCTATCTAGGGTTTCTTGATGGGAAAGTTTGTCCGTACAACACTAAGAACGGTCGTCACTTGACAAATATTCTTTCTATTATCGTATTAAGCCGCCTTCCAGAGGTGTGCCCTAATTATTCCTTTTATAGGCCTGACACCTCTGGACAGCTGTCATTCCTTCTAGAAACCCTAAATATATCGTACATATTCAAAATAATCCAAAGTGTAAAACAAGTCTTCCGGGTAGGCTTTGTAGAAGTAAACTTCTCCGAGTAGACTTTGTGCTCTGCCTTCCTTGTTAGACTTGGTAACCTTGAAGTGTGCCCGGGAACAGTTTTCCTGGTATGCTTTACTTGGAGTATTTTCCAAAGGAAAACTTTGGAAAATACTCACCAAGCAGACTTCAATCTTCTTCGTTATATCAGACTTTGCCCGACATACCCTTACTAGAAACCTTGTTCTTTATTGGTCCTATCAACTCCTTGCTTGGAATAAGCTTATAAGCAAAGTGTGCTTGGGAGCACTGTACCTTGCTTGAGTTGAACCCTGCACTATGTTACTTGAGATATTTCATTAAACATCAAGCTTAACTAGACCACTGTATTATTAAAGAATACCTTGCCTGATTCTTCCAATCATTTGCCTTCATGGGCTTGGTTAGCCAAGAGCTTACTCTGAAGTAAACCTTACTCGACTATCAAGAACAAACCTTCTTGATATAGATAACCTTGCCTGGGTGTACACTAACTAGCGAACCCTACCTGGTTAAACACTAAAGTGTGAACCTTGCCCGGATATCCTCTAAAGAAGACTTCAAGAAGATAACCTTGCCCGATAGGCAAAATATCATGCCCGGTTAAGTAAAAACTTGCTCGGATGTCTTAGGTGTGCCCGGCTCCATACTTATCAATATCTGAGGAGGTTGAGAAGATTCCAATCTTCCTTGTAATCAGTTTTGGGTCAAATCTTGACTCAACAACTTTAAATATGGTGTTTGATTATAACTAATGATTCTGATCCTGTTAGTTCACACCCTCTGAGGGTAAAACTCCGTTTGTGGATTTTGAGGGTGTGACACTTTTGAAATGCAAGAACTATCTAACCAAACCCAAAAACTCGCTGAAAAAGGTTTTATTCGCCCGAGTTCGTCTACATGGGGCGCACCCATCTTGTTTGTTAAGAAGAAAGACGGTACTCTTCGTATGCGTATCGATTATCGTGAGCTCAAAAAGCTTACTATCAAGAATCATTATCCATTTCCGCGTATCGATGATATTTTCGATCAACTCCAAGGAGCCGCATGCTTCTCTAAGATTGATCTCCTTTTGGGTTATCACCAACTCCGTGTCCACGAAGACGACATAACCAGGACCGCCTTCCGTACTCGTTGTGGCCACTTTGAGTTCCGAGTTATTCCTTTTGGTTTGACTAATGCTCCTGCCATTTTCATGGATCTCATGAATCATGTTTGTAAACCCTACCTCGACAAGTTCGTGATTGTTATCATCGATGATATCTTGATATACTCTAAATCCAAGACCGAGCATACAGACCATTTGCGCGCCATTCTCGACTTGTTACGAAAGGAACAACTTTATGCTAAGTTCTCCAAATGTGAATTTTGGCTAAAGCAAGTTCAATTCGTGGGCCACATCGTTAACGAAAAGGGTATTCACGTTGATCCCACAAAAATTGAAGTCGTTAAAAATCGGATGACCCCGTCCTCTCCAACGGAGGTTCGTTCAATTCTTGGTTTAGCTGGATATTACCGTCATTTTATCCGTAACTTTTCGAAGTTTGCTTCACCCCTTACCACAATAACCCACAAAGGGAAAGTTTACGAAGGGGGTTCCAATCAAGAGGAAACCTTTCAAACTCTTAAGGACGTGTTTTGCAATGCTTCAATCCTTGCTCTTCCCAAGGGAAACGAAGGTTTTGTTGTCTTTTGTGATGCTTCCATCCAAGGTCTTGGTTGTGTTCTTATGCAACGAGACAAGGTCATTGCTTATGCTTCGCGTCAACTCAAGGTGCACGAGAAAAATTACATGACGCACGACCTCGAACTTGGTGCGGTCGTGTTTGCCTTGAAAATTTGGAGACACTACCTTTACGGCACAAAATGTTTGGTCTTCACTGACCGTAAAAGTTTACAACACATCTTCGACCAAAAGGACCTCAATATGCGACAAAGACGATGGACCGAATTGTTAAACGATTATGATTGCGAGATTCTCTACCACCCCGGGAAAGCGAATCTCGTGGCCGATGCTCTTAGTCGTAAGAGTCATGTTAAATCCGTCTTGCTCCATTGTGTCACCATTCAATCTGACCTCCAATACCGCATCTTCGACGCACAACACGTCTCCGTCACCGAGGGTAACTTACACGACGAGATGTCGTGTGGCGCCGAACTACAACTTGAAACCAAACGTAATGGCTTACTCTATTATTTAGACCGTTTATGGGTTCCCGATCGTGACGGTATTCGCATGCTCATCCTCGATGAAGCTCATAAGTCACGATAATCTATTCATCTCAGTGAGGATAAAATGTATGCCGATCTTCGTACCATGTTTTGGTGGCCGGGAATGAAGAAAGACATCTTGGTATATGTATCTAAATGCCTCACTTGCTCTAAGGTTAAAGCCGAGCATCAAAAGCTTTTTGGTTTGCTCGAGCAACCTTCGATCCCCGTTTGGAAATGGGAAGACATAGCCATAGATTTCGTTACCAAACTCCCCACTACTCAAAGTCGCAATGATAGTATATGGGTGATTGTTGATCGTTTGACCAAGTCAGCTCATTTCATACCGTTCCGTGAAAAGTCCTCCGTAAGCGAATTAGCCCGACTCTATGTCAAGAACATCATTTGTCGCCATGGAACGCCTTTGACCATTATTTCTGATCGTGATGGTCGATTTACCTCTCATTTTTGGAAATCGTTGCAAACCACTTTGGGTACTCGTATTGATCAAAGCACTGCTAATCACCCGCAAACCGATGGTCAGTCCGAGAGAACGATCCAAACTCTCGAAGATATGCTCCGCTCTTGCATACTAGACTTTGGTGGAAATTGGGATACTCACTTACCACTTGTAGAGTTTTCCTACAATAATAGTTTTCGCACTAGTATTAGCATGGCACCTTTTGAAGCTCTCTATGGCCGAAAATGCTGTTCCCCAATTTACTGGAACGAGGTTGGTGAATCGCAAATCACCGGTATCGAGCTTGTTCAAGAAACTACCGATCGAATCGCTCTTATTCGTCAAAATCTTATCGCCGCTCGTAGCCGTCAAAAGAGCTACGACGATAAGCGCCGTAAACCTCTCGAGTTCAATATTGGTGATCGAGTTCTCCTCAAAGTATCTCCTTGGAAAGGGGTAGTTTGTTTTGGCAAAAGGAACAATTATCTCCTCGTTTTATTGGCTCGTTTGAGATCGTTGAAAGGGTTGGTAAAGTTGCGTATCGTCTCAAGCTCCCTGAAGAGCTCTCCAATATGTATCCAAATTTTTGGGTTTTCATTTTATATTCTTGTAATTATATCCGACCCGTTTAAGGGTTTGGGTCACTCATTTAATAAAAATCGATGCATTTACTGAGTATTTTATTTGTTTTAGTTTTATTATTAAATATTTAAACTCAAACTTTAACCCATTCTCGTTTCCACCTATAAACTCTAGGGACCCATTATGTAAATTCTGATATTATAAATTAACATATTATATTCAAAATTAACCCCTAACCCATCTAACCGGTCCAACCAGACCATCCATGGAACCAACCCGACCCAGCGCACCAGAAATCCTTCAAAACCTCCAATTCTGGCTCGTTTATGATCGATTAATTTAGGCATTTGGCATATTCCATCCGACACTCAATTATATTATGAGCGTGTTAATTAGCCCATAATTTGATAAACTAACCTTAATAAGCCGCAAACAAACCCTAATTTGTGATCTTATATAATCCCCTTGTTACGAATCAATTAAACTCGTCCACAACCTCCTTACTACATCGCGACCCAAACCCCTAAGTCTAATATCTCCTACGCCGCTGTTGAGATCCAGTTTGCATTCAATATAAGAGCCGCAAACCCTATTTTCCGTTCACCCTCTGTACATCATCATTTATGGTAATTAAACATTGATTCATAATCGTTTTTAATCAATAAACAAAAACTCTAACTCTAACTGAATCAACTTTGAACGAATTAAACAAACCCAGATCTAGGGTTCGTTTGATGTGGGGGTGTTCTTGGGACTACCTGTTTATGGTTTACGAAATCTATTTCTTTCAACAAGTTAAGGCACCAGCCCAACGGCTGGTGCGCATTTGTTTAAGACACTCAGAACCGGCCAGGCGCGGGTTTGAACACCCCTGGACGCGGTTTGGCATATTTTATTTTTTAATTACTTTTTCCATTAATATATTTAATATTACTCATAAATATCAACTAATAAATGTTATTTTTTGTCGAAACCAAACCTCTAAGCCTCACGAAACCCGGTTTTATAGTTTTATCTTTAAAAAAAAATCTTTTAATCACATTTTTACATTTGCTATATTATATAAACGTTACTTTAATAAACCGAACTATTTTAGGTTGTTCATAATATTTTTCTTTTAAACCTCCACGTTAGTTTATATATATTACATAATATTTTACTTATTTATCAACAAGTAATATTTATTTTAATTAATAATAATGGTAATTAAATACTAATAATAATAATAATAACATTAATAAATCCCAACAACCGTGTGATTATGAAAATAAAACTAGTTACATATTAATAACCTCATCGAGACCCAAGATCCGTCATATTATTTTGTCATTTATTTTTAACTCGCTCTATCATTAACAACTAGGAATAGTTGTCGGCAAACCTCAAGAATCTTTACCGTTTTCATCCGAGCACTTCTTTTATTATCTCGTCGTCATTTATCCTACTCTATAAGGTAAGTAAATTCACATCCCCCTTTTTACCGCTTTACAATTTTGGGGGTGTTATGCGTTCAAAATCAATCTACTGTTTTCACTACAATTCCGTTATATGCATAATTGTAATTGCTCGATTAGTTGTTATGTGCGAATATGACTATGTGTTTATTTTTATGTTGGTTGATACCTCATCCTCATCCTCATCCTCATCCTAATTAGTATGATCATACGTCGTTGAAGTGAACCGTTATCAATGCGATTCGGTTGAAAAGACAACTTTTATTTATTGTTTACTAGTTGTAGTAATGTACGATTATTGCATGGAATTGTAATTTTATTATTATATATACTCAAAACTGTGGTTTACTTGCTCAACTTTATGTTGACAAAATATATATTTTCACGCATGGCGTAGGTAGCTTTATCAGATGAATCAAGTATTGGAAGTTAGACGATACCTTAGGTTGCTTAATGAATGAAGAACACTTTTTCTTGTTTTAAATAATTTATTATCGATTTATAACGTTATTGTTAAGACAATGTTTGTGCTTTTGAAAATTGATATATGAATGAATAATTTAGATACTGACACGTGTATTTTACTTAGTGTCTTATGAGCTATGATACAATCAATGTCGCGCCCCAGCATGTTCCGCCATAGGTTGGGGTGTGACAAACCTCATTCGAAACCCACAATGTGTATATTGAAACTCTAACAACATACCTTATGATTCTTCAAGCAAAAATAATAAAAGACATACCTTTGATGTGTTGGACTCGGTCTGCCCAAGACACATGCTAAATTGATGTGGCTATTATGTTATGATACTATTCGGTCATACCCAATAACAAGCTAGACAAACACCCACGATATTTATTTTAAGATATGATCAAGCAAATAAAAATAAACACTTAGAATTTTTGGAAATTGGGTTTTTGCATTTGTGAAGTAAATAAATTATATGGATAATTTATATTATGAGAGAAGATATTTTATAATGTTATTTAAGTTAGTTAAATAACAACATGGTATTACATGGTGCATATTACATATATCATGTTATGTTACATTTTAATACAACATGTAAGAAACATAAGATAAGTAATAAATAATAAAATTGAGTTTGAAACTTTGGAAGGGAACCCAAAATGCCCCCCCCCCCCCCCCCCCGCTCTTAACTATTTATTATTTAGTTCTTTCAAGAACATGCACATGTAGTGATTGGCTAAAAGTGTGGTGTATTGGTTGCATCCATCTTTCTCTATCACACACACAAGAAAAACTCTCTCTTCTCCTCTAAAATTTTCAGCCAAGGGAAGGAGGAACAAGAAAGAGTTTTTGAGTGTAAATCCTTGTATTGCAAGGGTGTTTGTTGGTGTCTTGTGGGCATACAAGATTGAGGATCTTCTACCTTGAAGACTAGCTATTCAAATCTTCATCCTCTTCATCTTTCTTAGCATCTTGAAAGGAGTATGCTAAAACACCCTATGGTTGTTTTGATAGCATGTGTTTTCATATATGGATCCAAGTTTTGGGTTTTTTATATATATAAAAATGGTTTTATATTCATCTAAATACCAAGAACTAAAACCAATTTATCTGCTGTGTTTTTCATATAAATATGGTTTATGAATTTGATAATCTTGTTAAAACCCAACAATTTCATCAAGAGCCGCTTACACGATTACATACTTCAATAGATCTAAAATTTTCGGTTTTTATGGTGTGGTTTACCATATGGCCGAAAGTTTTAGAGTTTTGTTTATCCCTTGGTTTTTCAAAATTATTCTTTACATACATGTGGTATTCTTGAGAAATTAAGTCATTTGGATGATTGGTAATTTTGATTGGACAAAACCTGAAATTTTCGGTTTGCTTAACCTTGGCCGAAAATTTTAGGTTAAAAGGGGAACCATTTTGGACTTGTATTACTTGCATATTTTAATTTGTATTTGGATGTTTATAACCTATCCATGACATTGTGTTTGGATGTATGCTTGTGTTGTGATTTATTCGTTTAATAGATAAGGTTGTAATATTTATTTATTTGGGTTTGTAATCTATTTATTTCACATTGGTATGTAATAATAGATAGATTAGTTGTATTTCTTTTACTAAAGAAAAATGTATTAGGATATTGTTTTATCAAAGAAGATGCACAAGATTTGGGATTTTTTGGTTTTGGGCCATTTCGGGCCTTAATGGACCTCATAGTCCAGGATGGGATTTTAGCCCAATAACCAAAACCAAAATATGGAGGCCCAAGAAAGCTAGGAGCTGTAGTTGAAGCCCAAATGAAAGCCCAAATAAATTGGTGGAGTCACAAAACAAAGTGAATACTTGAGGCATTTGGAAGCGGGATCAAGTGGGAGTTCACTGACACGAGCCTTGTGTCATTTTGGTCTCTTAGGAGAGACCTTTTGGCACAGTTGTTTCGATCAACAAGTGTTGTCAAGTTTAGATGGCTATGGTTATGAACTTGTGGATGTTTTATTTATGCTTGTTTGGTTAATTTATGTTTTGTTTGCATATGTATACTTAACAACTTAAAATCAACAACTTGCATAAACTCGGTTCCTTAGAAATCATTAGGTAACAAAGTAGGTTTTATTAAAGGTTAATGATTTCACAATAAAATGGGTTTTATTAAAAAGAAACTTTGAAAATTAATTTTCAACAAATAACCATACATTTGAATGCATGCAAATGCAAGGTACATAAATTTTTTTTCAAACTACAATTTAGAAAATGAAAAATCCCTTTCAAAAACAAGTTTAACACCATCTTTTATACAACACTCGAATCACTTGGGAACTCGATGTGGGATAAAGGTCACCTAACCACATTGGAGAAATCTTGTGAGTTTGAGGTGGGTTTTCCATATTAGTAGGATAAAGGTCACCTAAACCACTTGTATGTGCAAATTCACATGTGTGTGTAAGTTGGACGACTTGATTTGGAAACCATGTGAATAGGGTCAACGAAGCATGGCGTACAATGGTGTTGATGTTATTAAACATTCCAACTAAACATAATATGTTTAACTGATCCCATAAAAACTAGAAGTTGCAAAGGGTTGCAATCGTCAAACGTTGACTACCTTGTTAATTTGAATAGTAGGATAAAGGTCACCTAACTACTATTTGAATGTAACGTTGGGTTCTATATTTTAATCATTAATTGTCTAGAGACATAAAAAGGTATTAACGATTAAAATTAATTAATGATATCGAAAGTACTAAAATTGAACTTTGTTAAATTATGTAGATGGCCGCCATCAACAATCCACCTAACACGATTATCCCACCCGTTCATAACCTATCACTAAGAGCCATACTCTATAAGGTCGTCTTAACCGCAACAATTTCATGGATTGGTAGCGTAGCTTGAGAATCATTCTCAATCAAGAGAAGAAATCCTACATATTGTACAATCCTATTCCTGACGAACCTAACATTGACGATTGTCGGTCCCTATCTTTGGATAGTTCACTCTGTAGATCACACACTCAATGTCGTAACCCACACCTAAGTGTCAACAAGAAGGTTACGACACTACTATTTTGTAAAGAACAATAGAGTATTAAAGGCGAAATCAATAACACTAAATGTTGCACACAAGAACTAACACAATTAACTCAAAAGATTTCCAATAATATTATTAAGGATACAATGAAAATCGATTAGGGTTTAAAGGTGGAATGTCAGGATCTATGGCAGCTTTCTGTACAGGAGTGAGTCTGCCATCAAATCACTATATTCTCTAGTCTGTCGCTCAAGTGTGTCACAGGTGTACCCTAAAAGTTTCCTTTTATATGCCTACTCTGACACCTGGCATTCCCTTTTTTGGAAACCCTAATGATTAATACAATCATATTCAAACGTATTACAATAAATGCTAAGTGTAAACAGTTCTTCGGCTAAGCTTTGTAGCATTTGTCTTTAGTGAGAAACCAGATAACCATTAAGTGTGTTGGGGAGCAGTTCTCCGGGCAAGCTTTACTTAGAATACTTTTCTTAGAAAATATTCATCTAGCAGACTTCAATCCTCTTGACTATATCAAACTTTGCTCAATAAAGTCCAACGAGAAAACTTTTTCTTCAGAGATCCCTTCAACCTTTGTTAACTTAAATTAATAAACAAACCCAAGTGTGTTGGTAACATTGTAGCTTGCTCTGAGTTGAACCTTGCTCGTTAGAAGTCCTTAAGTAATTTCTTTATCAACTTCCTTCAAGCTTGCTATGACCACTGTTTTTTAAAAATAAACCATGCTAGATTTACCAAAAGACTTTGTTTTAGCTTGGCTTAGTCAAGAGTTTGCTATGAAACAAACCTTTCTAGACAAAGTGAAGAACAACCTTGCTAGTCAAAGTGAACCTTGATCGGTTTATCACTTAAGAGGAAATCTAGAAGATAACCTTATTGGGAAAGCAAAATACCTTGCTAGACCAAGTAAAAGCTTGCTAGGAGGCCTAAGCTTGCTTGGTTTCCATACTTAGATGTTTTCAGAGAGGTTGAGAAGATTTCAATCTTTCTTCAGTCTTTTATTATCCCGACAATCTCCCCCTAGATTGGAACAACCTCAGCTGTACTAAAACAACTATTCGGTTACATACACTTATCAAAACTACACATCAAATTTTCAAAAGAGAAAATCACATATCAAAATGAAAAGATTACAACTTATAAATATGTCTCAATGGATATTACAAATCAAGCCTATTCTACAAGTTGTATCTTCATCACCTGGAGCTTGAAGCATCTCTTTTTCGATCCAATCTGACTGAGGCGGCCGTTTATTGAAATAGGAAAATCTCCCTGTGGTGGGGATGCTAGGAAGGCAGAGCGCATCTGATTATATCCTCCAGATCCTCCACATGGAGAAATTCAAGATCTATGTCATGCTTTATGATTCCCAAGGCTAGTACATCTGAGTTTCTAAGAATGAAGGATTGGTCATGTTTTTAAAAGAAGATGTTGGTGATCCTACCATTCTTCTGGAGTTCATGATTAGGCCCTGTCATCTGCTGCCTCATGCTCAAGCATTCCTTCATGTTGGCAAGAGGATTGGTGTATTTAGCCTTCTGCTTATAAGAAGCTTCAGTCAGCTTGATGTCCAACATCCTTCTTTGCCTTTTCTTCCTCTCAAAATCTGACAGCTCCAGTTTCCTCTTTTTGTTTAGCAATGGGAACCCCTTCCTTGACTGATCTCTTAAATGTTTGGATAGTTCATTTTGTTGTCTCTGGGCAAAGCTCTGTCTGCCATGGTAGTCATATAGGCTCAGAGTTGCCAATTCTTCCAATATTTTCTTTATTAAACTCCAAGAAATCATCATTGAAAACTATTTGCCTCAGCTCACCACTCTTCATTTTGACTTTCAGAGAATCAGTCTTCGCATCAAAGTAGATCCTTTTTGGTAGGTCCACAGCAGTTGGTGGCCTTTGTTCACGCTGATGTGTGGCTCTAGTAGTTGGAATTGGGACGCATACAGTAGAAGGCCTAGAAGTGTACTTTTTAGTAATTGACGTTCTCACATGCCCAGATTTTTCATACATTTCAATTATTTTCTCCATGGGCAACATGACCAACTGTAAATAGTTTTCTCCTTCTCTATCCATAGTAGTGATCATGCCCATTATCTTCTCATCAGTTGGACCCACAGGGACAGATCTTTGGGCTTGAATAGGTCCACCCCTGGGTCCACAGTAAAATTCAAGCAATCTCCTCTCTTCAGCCACCATCTTTTCCAGCTCTTCTTTTTATGTAAAAAATAATTCTTTTAGCTGTCCTTTACCCAGATTATCAAAGACACCCTCAGCCATGCCTTTTCTTAGCATCAAGCCCTTTAAGGTCTTGATTTTGTTTTCATCATTCCAGGTCTCAACTGGCTCTTCAGGCTCTATAGGCTCTTCCTTCACAATCACCAAGGGAGGACCTTAGATGATTTCAGCTTTTCTTGATCAAATTTGGCTTTTTCAGACTCATACATAGCTAGTTTTTCATATTTGCTTAAACCTTCAGTTTCTTTTCCTTTACCCCTCGCCTCCATCAACCTATCAAACAGTTTAACATGTTCATCCTCCCACTTCATCTTTTATTTTTCAGCCAAGGTCATCAGTCTTGGCCTCTTTGTGGTTGCTTCAAATTGTACTTTCTTTGATATTCTTTTGAAGTAAGTTTTGACTTGTTGCTTGCTCAGACTATCCACAATTTCAATTTATATGTCGTGATCAATCAAAAACTTACACTTTCCCCCATACTTGTTATAAAGTTTTTCAACTTTTTCTTTTTGATCTAATGCCTTCTTAATCATCCTATCCAATTCATCTTTCTTTACAGCATCAATAGTGACTTTGTAGGAATTCTCCACATGGTACTCAATTGTTTCTCTGAGAAAACATGAATTTTCAGATAAGCCCTGAACTTTTGATATTCCCTTTTTTTGTTTTGCTAGTTTCCTTTTCAGCTCCTCAACTTCTTCATCTAAAAGTGCCTGCAACTCCTCATCAGTCATCGAAGCCAGTGTTTCAAACTTGTAACCATGATTGATTAAGCTTAGAATTTTTGGATCGTTCTTTTTCACATCATCCAAACTGGTTTGTATGTTTTCTCTATGCTCATCAGTCATATCAACACTTGGTGAGTCAACACTCGTTATCTTTTTCAGAAAGATCTTCAAGTGCATCAATTCTTGGTTCATTTACTTCATTCTCAATCACAACATCAGCAGGTTTAATTATTTACAAGGGGATTGCATGAATTGGTTCATCAGGTTTATCAGTTTTATCCTCCTCTTCCTCTGATATTTCTTTTAAAACTTCTCTTCATCTCCACGAACCCAACTATCCTTCTTATTTAAATCATCCATGGTTTGTTTAGCCCATTTTTCAGAAAAAAATTGTGTTATAGTCTGACCAACAGCTTCAGTGTCCAACTGCCTATTCAGATCATCATTAACAGGTTCAGCAGTGGTGGGATTGTTCCCTCTGGTTTAGACTTACTATGTATATGGCCAGGGCTAGTGTATTGTCAATCTTTTCAATTTGTTGTAGTTTCAGCAGGCCCTCGATCACTTCCTGATCCAGCTCTCCATCTCCTTCTTCATATTATTTCTTCTTTATTTCAGCCTCTTCTAATAAGATTCTCTGGTCCTCAATTTCTTTATCAGTTAGTGACCTAGAGATCATTTCTCTCTAGCACAATGTGCACTTTTGAAGTATTTTCGGTCATATTTTGTTTTTAGAGTATACTTGAATGAATATATGCTAACGTTTTAACTTTATAAGTATTAACTAGCAAGGTTAGTGAAATTCAGATATTCGAGCAAGGTTGAAAATTAGAAATATCTCTAAGTTAATGTTTTTGGATTCTTTATTGATTCCCAGCAAGGTTGCCTATTTGATAAACTATACTTGATTATTTGTCTTGTGATTTATTTCTTGAGCAATCTTGTATATTCAAGTAAGCCTTCCTTTATCTTATCCACTTAGATTTATTTTATTTTTAATTACTTTAAATAACTTAATAAACTCTGGAACGAGCAAGCTTACTTGAATATATATTCGAGCAAGGTTGACAATTAGAAATATCTCTAAGTTAATGTTTTTGTATTCTTTATTGATTCCCAGCAAGGTTGCCTATTTGATAAACTATACTTGATTATTTGTCTTGTGATTTATTTCTTGAGCAATCTTGTATATTCAAGTAAGCCTTCCTTTATCTTATCCACTTAGCTTTATTTTATTTTTAATTACTTTAAATAACTTAACAAACTCTGGAACGAGCAAGCTTTGCAATTTAATTTTACCTAGCAAGCTTTGTGAATATACATTAACAAGCAAGTTTTATGCTAATATATTTAAAAAGGAATATTTGGCACTATTCATGAGCAAAAAGAAAAAAGGCATATAAAACCCACTTTCAAAAGGTATATAAGAAGGACTTAGAGAAATTTTTACATTTCACACTTCTCTCTCTTTCCACTATTGCATTATTGTCAGTTCACTCATTCCAGAATCTCAAACGTTCAACCAAATTCCTAACCTAAATTTGTAAGCCCACTAATTCCAACTGGGTAAGCATCAATTGATTGTTTTCCGACACTCATTATACGGAATTAGGGCTTTAATTTCATCTAAACTAACATCTCTGTTTTCTGTGTAGGTTAACAATTTTTCGAAGAACATGTTCTTAAAGAAAATCTTTTATTTTTTATTTAAATTGTGACTTAAAACATGTCAATGTTGTGAACTTTATGACTAATCTTCACTTTGAACGTGTTTTTGTTTGTGATTGTGCGGATATAAATTATCCTTTTTAGAAGAATCACAACATGTGAGCTCTTCTCCAGGTCACTAATTATAATCGACCGGTTGAACTCATGATAAGATGGTTGCAGCAGTCAAATCTCCGATTTCATTAACAGAAAGTCCAGTCATCTATAGAAATCACCAACTTGATTTCTGGAAGTCAGCTGAACTTTTTGATGACGAACTTGGTAGGCGGATAGAGGCTACCGTGGCAAGGAGGGACATTGTTATCACTCAAAAACTTATCAGGGCCAGTTCGAAGTTACATGATGTTGTTGAAGACCCCATTCATTTTTCTACTGGCCGGTTGCTGAGAATATTCCAAGAAACTATGGAATATCAAGGGGATGTTCATGAAGGGAAGTTTAAAAAGGGCTTATCCCCTAATCTATACCGATTCTAGATACATCACATTGTATAGGGTTTTACACCTAGAAGAGGATCGTGGACCCTGATGAGCAGGGATATTGCTAATGCGCTGTGATCTACAACCAACAATTCAACTTTTCAAAATTAAGATGGATTGGTTAGCAACTTGAGGAAAGATGAGAACGACAGATTCTTAGTTTATCCAAGATTCTTGCAAATTATTTTTAAAAGGGTGATTCCTAAGATACCAACCTTGGGAACAACTCATGCATTGCAAGATCCCAACGTTTACCAGAGGATTGCAAGGTTGGCAGCTACAAGAAACTTCAACCCGGATGTTGATTTTGATATACTTCCGTGGTTGATCAATCATGTTTGGCTATTATGCCAGTTCCAGAATCACCTGGGGTGACTTCTGAGGAGGATGATAGTATGGATGAAGATGATTCAAATGTAGATGATGATGCTAATGATGGAGGTGACGGTGATAACTTGGAGGAGATTGTTGAATGAGATATGGTTGCGGCTCAAGGGGAGATTCTAAACCAACCCATTCCTACACCAACTATCTCACCTCAAAACGTAAACCAATACCAATCCCCACCCCAACACCAAGACCATGAACCATATATCTCATCCCCACCAACATCACCAAGCCATACACAAACACCAATCCAATCCCCAATCCTTACTCAAACACCTACCCAATCACCAACCCAAAGCCAAAACCTAGACCAAACCCAACCAAAGACCCAAACCCAAGACCCAAACCCAAGACCGAACTATCCACGAACCATACATTCTTGAATATGTACCAGCCCACCTTATAAACCAGCCCAACACATCATATCAATCCCCAACCCAATCACAAACAAATGATAAACCAATTTTCCTAATTATCCATACCCACATACCTACCATTAGAACCCTAAACCCTCAACAAGCACAAATATTTTTGGAAGCCCAATCTATGAACCCACCCAACTATTTATTATAATTACACCTTGCTAGATTTACCAAGAGACTTGGTTTTACCTTGGCTTAGTCAAGAGTTTGCTATGAAACAAACCTTGCTTGACTTTGAAGAAAAACCTTGCTAGATAAAGTGAACCTTGCTCCGGTTATCACTTAAGAGGAATTCTAGAAGATAACCAAGTAAAAGCTTGTTGGGAGGCCTAAGCTTGCTCGGTTTCCATACTTAGCCGTTTTTAGAGAGGTTGAGAAGATTCCAATTTTTCTTCAGTCTTTTCTCATCCCAACAATGATGTTGATGCCAATAACGATTGGTTAAAATACACTGAGGATTCGGTGAAAGTTTCTTACCTCATGTTGGGAACTACGATCCCCGAGATTCAAAAGAACATAGAAAATCATGGGGCACACGACATGATCACCTAACTAAAGGAAATGTTCATTATACAAGCAACGGTGGAACTCTTCGAAACGGTTCGAGCGCTTCATGCATGTCGTATGAATGAAACCCAATTGGTTTCATCTTATGTGCTTAAGATGAAAAGCCCCATTGATTGACTCGAACGGCTAAATTGTCCCGTCTCAAAAGAGTTAGCCACAGATTTGATCCTTAATGACCTAATCAAGATATTTGAAACTTTCGTCATAAACTATAACATGAATGGATGGGAAAAGAGCATCGGTGAGCTTCACGCAATGCTTAAATCGGCCGAAGCGGGAATGGGTAAAAAGGTTTTACTGGTTCTCACGATCAATGAAGGTGGCAATAGGAAGTGGCATCACCCAGAACCTAAAGCAAAGGTTTCCAAAGGTAAGGGAAACGTCAAGGGTAAGCTCAAAGAGAAGGCTAAAGCAAAACCACCCAAACCAAAGGAGAATAATATAAAGGTTAGCTTGGAAGATCCGTGCTTTGGTTGTGGTGAGATAGGACATTGGAAGAGAAATTGTCCAATCTATCTCAAGGAGTTGAAAGACTAAAGGTATGCAGGGAAACCCTCAGGTACAACTTTCATGTTCCATATTGATCTTAACCTTATTTCTTCTAACACACGGGGTATTGGATACCAGATGTGGAACTCACATTTGCAATTTGATGCAGGGGTTCAAAAGAAGTAAACATTATAAGAAAGGAGATAAAAGTCTCTTCATGGGCAACAGAGAAAAAGTTGATGTCGAAGCCCAAGGAGACTACATTTTGAAGCTTCCAAGTGGTTAGAAGTTTTTTTGAAAAACATTTTGCTTGCTCCTAGTTTAACTAAGAATATTATATCCGTTTCTCTTTTAAGACAATGTGGTTATGATTTGAAATTTGTAGACAATGGTATTTGTGTTTTCATGAATAATGTATTCATTTTTAAAGTTATACCGCCTAATGGCATTTATGAATTAATTCATGACAACACATCCTTTGAGAACATGTTGTACCAATCAAGCACCAAGAAACTCAATATGGATTTGAGTAAGACTTATCTTTGGCATTGTCTCCTTGGTCATATAAACAAAGATCACATACATACACTTCAAAAGAATGGTGTTTTGGAAACAAATGAAGATGACTCATTTGATAAATGTGAATCATGTTTACAAGGAAAAATGACCAAGGAACCCTTTAGTGGAACTAACGAAAGGGCAAAAGACTTATTAGGTATCATACACTCGGATGTATGTGGTCCTTTTAAGGCAATGACAAGGAATGGTGAGAGATACTTCATTACCTTTATCGTTGATTGTAGTCGTTATGGGTATGTGTACTTGTTAAGACACAAAGATGAAGCCTTTGAAAAATTCAAACTCTTCCAAGTGTTGGGTTTTATACAAGTTTATCAAAGTCAAGTTAACCATATTTAACTAGAAAACGCAACGGAAGCTTAGATTTTATAACTTGTTATGAACATACCATTATGTTAAAACTAAAACCCAAAGAACAAGGATCAATATTACAAGAACAATATGCTTACAAAATGTAAATGGTACCTTCTTATACCTTTAGAAGAAGATGTATGTGGATGAAGATAATGATGTCTTCAAATGGCAAGGTTGCAAAGAGAAACCCTCAAGCTTTGTATACCCCAAGCTTTGAGCAACAACACCAACTAGTTGCTAGGATTTGAACACCAATTTGAAGCTCACAAAACTCCCAATTTGAGGCCAATGTGGCCGTGAGTTTTGAGAGAGAAAAGAGAGTATGGAAAACTTCAAAATTACTTGAGAATACAAAAGGGACAAGACCAAGAATGCATGTAATGTGAATGGAGATAAATAAGAGGTGGTCAACACAAAAGGACAAAAGATTGGATGGGACCAAACCCTCCACCCACATGGGGTGGCCGGTTTTGATATTTTTTTTTTTTTTTTTTTTTTTTTGTGTTTTGTTTTAACCATTTTAAAACCATCTCCATTCATTTTATAAAACTTAACTTTATAAAATGTACATGCATTTACATAATTACTTAACCAATTAAATAATTAATTTATATAAACAAATTATCCAGATAATTTATTTAAATCCTCAAGTGTGTTTGTTTAGAAAACCAATTTTCTAAACACGTAGTGTTCGGTATTCGTTTAAGTGATCAAATCATTAAAGAATACATTTGGTGTTGTCTAGCTTGTTATTGGGTATGACCCGACTTGGATCAAACACAGTTAGCCACATTAGTTTAAGTATGTGTCTCGGGCATACGTAATTCCAACAATCTCCCACTTGCACGAGATACATAGAAAATTAATGCAAGTGGTGAATACCGCCTAACAACAGTTCACCACCCCTAATGTGTTTGACGAAGTGCCATTCAATAACATCATCCCTTCAAGTCCCTTACTTGATATGATTTAGGTGAATCTATCATTATATCCCTTTGTTACTAGATGTCATGTTGGATCTAAGAGACATAGGTGATCATTCTCTTTACAATTCAACTTTATCAGGCCTTAGACATCTAAACTCTCAACACATAAGAGGAACAAATTCCGTCTTGACTGTATACGCCTCTCACTATCACTTTATACTCCACCCGAGCTCATCCTTATGTACCATCTTTTACGAATAGCGAAGGGGAGAGTCAAAGTGTAATACTCGGTGAAAATCAAGACCCAATATACATCTCAGGTCTAAGGATAATATGAAATTCTCCTTTACTCAAGATTACTAATGATCAAGTCAATCGACTCCATGTAGTAATATTGAGAGCGGGTCAGTCCAATATTTGTATCCCACAAATATCTATGAACTTTGGCAGCAAACCTATGCTCCATATTCATTCCTTATGAATATCCACCAATCCTAGTTCATAATAGTCTTGCTTCATATTTGTTCCCACAAATGTGATCGACTACGGACTTTTAGAATAAGATAACTTATTCATGGATTAAACATGCAAAATTAGAATTTAACTCAAGATTCCATAATCATATAAAAGAGTTAAATTACAAAAGTCTTTTAAACGTAAATACAAAATAGATCAAATCCAATTACTAGAATATCGAAGTCCTAAGCCACTCGCATGACGCTCATGTTTCGGTCTTTCTAGGAGCTTCGTGAATGGATCCGCAAGATTTTGATCAGTTCCAACTTTGCGAATACATATCTTTCCCTTTTCAACTTCATCCCTTATGTAGTTGAATCTCCGCTCTATGTGTCTAGTCTTTTGGTGCGAACGAGGTTCCTTGATTTGTGCAATCGCACCCTCGTTGTCACAAAAGATTTCTAGAGGGTCTTGAATGGAAGAGACCACCCCTAGATCAGTAATGAATTTCTTCAACCATGCAGCTTCCTGAGCTGCCAATGAAGCGGCGATGTATTCTGATTCTGTAGTGGACAATGCTACCACTTCCTGTTTTGAGCTCTTCCAAGAGACAGCTCCTCCATTAAGTGTGAACACATACCCAGACTGTGATCGAGAATCATCTCGATCAGTTTGGAAGCTCGCATCCGTGTAACCTTTTATAGCGAGTTCCTCCTCACCAGATCCATATATCAGAAACATATCCTTAGTTCTCCTAAGGTATTTCAATATGCTCTTAACAGCCATCCAATGACTGTTTCCTGGATTCTGTTGGTATCTGCTTGTCATGCTCAAAGCGCATGACACATCCGGTCTAGTACATATCATCGCATACATGATGGATCCTATAGCAGAAGCATATGGGATTTGTTTCATCGTCTCTTGCTCACCCTTTGAGCTTGGACATTGAGCTGAACTCAATATGGTCCCTCTTTGAATAGGTACAAAACCTTTCTTGGAGTTTTCCATCTTGAACCTTTTCAAGATCTTATCAATGTATGTACTTTGGTTCAAACCTATCAAGCGCCTTGACCTATCCCTATAGATCTTTATTCCCAAAATATAGGCAGCTTCACCTAGATCCTTGATGGAAAATCTACTTCCAAGCCAAGCCTTAACGCTTTCCATGGTTGGAATGTCATTTCCAAATAGTAGAATGTCATCGACATACAATACTAAGAATGTAATTATACTCCCACTAGCCTTTTTATACACACAAGCCTCATCAGCGTTTTTGATGAACCCAAAACTTTTGATTTCTTCATCAAAACGATGATTCCAAGTTCTAGATGCTTGTTTCAATCCATAGATTGATTTCTTTAACTTGCATACTTTATTAGGATGTTTTGGATCGACAAAACCTTCAGGCTGAACCATATAGACATCTTCCTCAAGATATCCATTTAGGAAAGCGGTCTTGACATCCATTTGCCAGATTTCATAATCATAATGTGCAGCTATGGCAAATAATATCCTAATAGACTTTAGCATTGCCACAGGCGAAAAAGTTTCATCATAATCAACCCCTTGAGTTTGAGTGAAACCTTTAGCTACAAGTCTTGCTTTATAAGTATCCAAGTTTCCATGCATATCAGTTTTCCTTTTGAAAACCCACTTACTTCCAACAGCTTTGGAGTTGAGTGGTGGTTCAACCAATTCCCAAACTTGGTTGTCATACATGGATTGCATCTCAACGTTCATGGCTTCAAGCCATTTGTCACAATCATTCTTGGACATTGCATCACGGTATGTGGTTGGTTCATCCGAATCTACCACGTAGCAACCTTCTACAAAAAATCCATATTTTTCAGGTGGATTGCTAATTCTACCAGATCTGCGAACGTTTTGTGTGTTTTGATCAACCACTTGATCACTTTCAACAACCTCTTGTTGAGTGCTAGTATCAACCAATTGTGTATCATCTTGTGATTCTTGATCCTCATCAAATTTCACTGTTCTACTATTAGTTCCTTCCTCAAGGAACTTAGTTTCCAAGAACTTACCCTTTCGAGCAATAATAACATTTTGCTCACTAGGATCGTAAAAGTAATATCCTAAATCATCTTTAGGATAACCTATAAAGATACACTTAGTGGATCGGACTTCTAATTTGTTTGGGGTGTATTGCTTTACATAAGCTTCACAACCCCAAACTTTTAAGAATGATAGCGATGGAGCCTTTCCATGCCATACTTCAAAAGGTGTCTTCTCCACTTTCTTGGTTGGAGCCATATTCAATATGCGAACAGCGGAAAGTAAAGCATAGCCCCAAAATGATAGAGGTAAAGTGCTTCTAGCCATCATCGATCGAACCATATCTAATAGGGTACGATTTCTCCTTTCAGACACACCATTATGTTGTGGTGTTCCAGGTGGAGTAAGTTGTGAAATAATTCCACAACTCTTAAGATGATCTTGAAATACACCACTTAGGTATTCACCTCCTCTATCACTACGAAGTACTTTGATTGTGGTCTTGAGTTGTCTTTCTACTTCAGTTTTGAAGTCTTTGAACATTTCAAAAGCTTCATCTTTGTGTTTCATTAAGTACACATAACCATATCGACTATAATCATCAATAAAGGTAATGAAGTATCTTTCACCATTCCTAGTCATTGGTCTAAAAGGACCACATACATCCGAATGTATGATACCCAATAATTCTTTTGACCTTTCAAAAGTTTTATTAAAGGGTTGCTTTGTCATTTTGCCTTGTAAACAAGATTCACATACATCAAATGAATCATACTCATTTGTTTCTAGAATACCACTCTTGCGAAGAGTTTGCATGCGATTCTTACTTATATGTCCAAGGCGACAATGCCAAAGATAGGAATCACCCAAGTCCTTCTTGAGTTTCTTGGTGTTGACATTGTACATTGAACTACTATGTGACATACCACTTTGATCTATTTCATATATACCATTCATGGGTACAGCTTTAAAATAAAACATGCCATTCATCAAAACATGAATATCACAATTTATAAATTTAAGATCAAAGCCACATTGTTTTAAAAGGGACACGGAAATAATGTTTCTCCTTAACTTAGGAGCATACAAAACATTCTTCAAAATTACTTCCAAACCACTTGGAAGCTTTAACAAGTAGTCTCCTTGGGCTTGGACTTCAACTCTTGCTCCATTGCCCATAAAGAGACTAATGTCCCCTTTGTTGAGTTGTTTACTTCTTTTGAACCCCTGCAACAAATTGCAAATGTGAGTTCCACATCCGGTATCAAGTACCCATGTATTTGAAGAAATAACATTTAGTTCAATATGTATAGTAAAGATAATACCTGAGGTATGCCCCGCATCCCTCTTATCTTTTAACGCATTGAGATAGGTCGGACAATTCCTTTTCCAATGACCTATCTCTCCACACTCAAAGCATGGATCTTGCGCCGCAACCTTTTGCTTCTTTTCCTTCGGTTTGGTGGGCGTGATGGCTTTCCTCTTTCCCTTTCCTTGGACGTGGCCCTTGCCCTTAGCAACACTTGCTTTGGGGTTGGAGTTATGTCCCCTTTTTCCTTCATTGATTGTTAGAACGGGTAAAACCCTTTTACCCATTCCCGCTTCGGCCGTTCTTAGCATTGCGTGAAGCTCACCAATGCTTTTGTCCCACCCATTCATGTTATAGTTCATGACAAAAGTTTCAAACCTTTTGGTCAAAGAGTTGAGGATCAAATCCGTAGCCAACTCATTAGAGACGGGACAATTTAACCTACGAAGCTTTTCAATGTAGCTTTTCATCTTTAGGACATAAGATGAGACGCTTTGGGTTTCCTCCATACGACATGCATGAAACGCTCGAACCGTTTCGAAACGTTCCGCTCTAGCTTGTTGAAGGAACATTTCCTTCAATTGAGTTATCATGTCGTATGCCCCATGATGCTCAAAATCCTTTTGGATTTCGGGAATCATAGTCCCCAACATGAGGCAAGAGGCTTGCACCGAATCTTTGGTGTACTTGACCCAATCGTTATACGCCTCCTCATCTTCCACGTTAGGCTCATCGGGAATGGGATCGTCTAAGACATATGATATCTCTTCTTGTTTGAGAACTATTCTCAAGTTGCGATACCAATCCATAAAGTTATTATGGTTTAGACGATCCTTTTCAAGGATGGTTCTTAAGGATAGGTTACGGGTGTTATGGGTAGAGGTGTTTGCATTGTTAGCGGCCATCTACAAAATTTAACAAAGTTCTATTTTAGTATTATAAACAATTTAATTATTAATACCCTTTTATTCCAAATTTTAAAATAATAATTAAATTCTAGAATCCAACGATAAATCAAATTTCGGTTAGGTGACCTTTATCCCGTTATTTGATTTAACAAGGTAGTCAACCTTGACAATTGCAACCCTTTGCAACTTCTAGAGGTATGGGACCATTCGAAATCCTTATTTCGTGTTGGCATGTTTATCCCATCAACACCATTGGATCCCCATGCTTAGGTGACCTTTATCACATGGTTTCCAATTCAAGTCGTCCTACTTGTATAAACATGTAAGATTAACATACAAGTGGTTAGGTGACCTTTATCCCACAAATATGTTAATATTACCCTAAGTATATTAGTTTGCTCAAAATGGTTAGGTGACCTTTATCCCATTTAAAGTTCCCTAATACGTTAAGTGTCATACAAAAGGATGGTGTTAGACTTGTTTCCTTGGTAATTATGAAAAAGGGATTTTTAAGTTTTCCAATATTCTAGTTTGAAAAACATTATGCCATATCCTAACATGCATTTAGAAATATGGCGATTTTGAAAACCAATTTTCAAGGTTCTAGTTATAATAAAACCAATTTTATTATATGTGAGTAATCGCTTAGTTTTAATAAACCCATTTAATTAAACTAATTAACGCGATATTACCAAATATATATTAGAACCCGTTTTATGCTTGTTGTCGTTCCTATGTGACGGTTTGGATATCCTAATATCTATCAACCACACATTACAATAAGTAAAACAAACAACCAAGCAAACACATGCAAAATATAGTCATAACCGAGAACCGCTAAGTTTGACCATACTTGTTAGCCGAAACAAGTATAGGTCATAAGTCACACCTAAGGGACAAAACATGACACAAGGATGGAATGTTGACTCCCACTTGATCTTGCATCCAAATGCTTCAAGTATCCTTTCCAAGTTGTTGTGTTCTTGTTGGGCTTGTTAATGGGCTCCAAACTCCCAAAAGTCTTCTTGGGCCCAAGAGTGAAATTTATGGGCCTAATGGGCTTGAATCCCATGATGGGCCGGTGAGGCCCAACAAGCCCAAAATTTCGGTCCAAGGCCCAAATCCACCAATTCTTGCATCTTCAATTTTTACAAAATGTATCCTAATACATATTTTTCTAAAAAAAAGAAAATGCAACTAATCTATTTATTACAAACCAACTTATGAATAAATAAATTACACAAGCCTAAGATAATGAATTATTACAACCATATTGAATAATAAACATAATCAACATACACAAACAACAATCAACACATCCAAGGTCTAGGTTTCGGTTATGACACAATCAAACATACCAAATGTTCTAAGCATGCAACCTAAGCAACCAATGCCCAAAATCACCAAATAAAATCGGCCCCCCCCCCCCCCAAGAGGCTACGGCCCAAATTATTATTATTATTTTTTTTATTTTCAACATCCAAATGTTATTAATGGTTTCCTAAGATCTTTTCATGCATGTCAAGATCTTACAAAACCATGAGGGGTAAAATCCACCAAAATTTCGGACCCCTTTTTCACCCATGAAAAACCCGAAATCTATGAACATGTAAGAAGCATAAGTCCTTGTAACCGGCTCTTGATGCCAATTGTTGGGTTTTATACAAGTTTATCAAAGTCAAGTTAACCATATTTAACTAGAAAACGCAACGGAAGCTTAGATTTTATAACTTGTTATGAACATACCATTATGTTAAAACTAAAACCCAAAGAACAAGGATCAATATTACAAGAACAATATGCTTACAAAATGTAAATGGTACCTTCTTATACCTTTAGAAGAAGATGTATGTGGATGAAGATAATGATGTCTTCAAATGGCAAGGTTGCAAAGAGAAACCCTCAAGCTTTGTATACCCCAAGCTTTGAGCAACAACACCAACTAGTTGCTAGGATTTGAACACCAATTTGAAGCTCACAAAACTCCCAATTTGAGGCCAATGTGGCCGTGAGTTTTGAGAGAGAAAAGAGAGTATGGAAAACTTCAAAATTACTTGAGAATACAAAAGGGACAAGACCAAGAATGCATGTAATGTGAATGGAGATAAATAAGAGGTGGTCAACACAAAAGGACAAAAGATTGGATGGGACCAAACCCTCCACCCACATGGGGTGGCCGGTTTTGATATTTTTTTTTTTTTTTTTTTTTTTTTGTGTTTTGTTTTAACCATTTTAAAACCATCTCCATTCATTTTATAAAACTTAACTTTATAAAATGTACATGCATTTACATAATTACTTAACCAATTAAATAATTAATTTATATAAACAAATTATCCAGATAATTTATTTAAATCCTCAAGTGTGTTTGTTTAGAAAACCAATTTTCTAAACACGTAGTGTTCGGTATTCGTTTAAGTGATCAAATCATTAAAGAATACATTTGGTGTTGTCTAGCTTGTTATTGGGTATGACCCGACTTGGATCAAACACAGTTAGCCACATTAGTTTAAGTATGTGTCTCGGGCATACGTAATTCCAACACCAAGAAGTAGAAAATCAACTCAATAAAGCAATCAAAGTACTTCATTAGGACAGAGGAGGTGAATACCTTAATGATGCTTTTCTAGATCATCTTAGGAGATGTGGGATCATCTCACAACTTACTCCACCCAGAACACCACAACATAATGGTGTGTCTGAAAGGAGCAATCGAACTCTATTGGATTTGGTTCGATCAATGATGGCTAGAAACACATTGCCTCTATCATTTTGGGGTTTCGCATTTTTCTCGACAGGCTGTATTCTAAATATGGCACCAACCAAGAAAGTTAACAAGACACCTTTTTAAATATGGCATGGAAGGGTTCCATCGTTATCATATTTAAAGGTATGGGGTTGTGAGGCTTATGTCAAGAACAACACCCAAAACAAATTAGAAAGCCGATCCACTAAGTGTATCTTTGTAGGATATCCCAATAAATCTATGGGATATTATTTCTACAACACAAAAGAGCAAAAGGTGTTTATTTCTCGAAATGCCTAGTTCTTGGAAACTAAGTTCCTTATGGAAGGAACTAGTAGAACGGTGGAACTCGACGAGGATTGAGAACCACAAGCCAATACATGTTAGGTTGATACCAGAAATCCACAAGATGTTGTTAAGAATGATCAAATGGTTGATCAAGAAACACAAAAGGTTCACAAATCTGGTTGATATAGTAATCCGCCTAAAAGATATGGATTTTCATGGATGGATGCTATGTGGTAGACTCAGATAAACCACCACATACCATGATGCAATGTCACAATCCGATTGTGACAAATGGCTTGAAGCCATGAATGTTAAGATCCAATCCACGCATGACAACAAGTATGGGATTTGGTTTCACCACCTTTTAACTCCAAACTGGTTGGAAGTAAATGGGATATCAAGAAGAAAATCGATATGCATGGAAACGTGGATACATATAAATCAATACTTGTAGCAAAAGGTTTTACTCAAACTCAAGGGGTTGATTTTGATGAGACCTTCTCTCCCGTGGCAATGCTAAAGTCAATTAGGATATTATTTGCCATAGCCGCGTATTATAACTATAAGATTTGGCAAATAGATATCAAAACCGCTTTCCTAAATGGACATCTTGAAGAAGATATATATATGATTCAGCCCGAAGGTTTTGTTGATCCACAACATCCTAATAAAGTATGCAAGTTAAAGAAATCAATCTATGGATTGAAACAAGCATCTAGAAGTTGGAATCACCGTTTTGATGAAGAGGTTAAGAAATTTGGATTCATCAAGAACGCTGATGAGGCTTGTGTGTATAAGAAAGCTAGTTGAAGCATCATTACTTTCTTAGTATTGTATGTTGATGACAAACTACTATTTGGAAATTACATTCCAACCATGGAAGGTGTAAAAGCCTGGCTTGGGAGTTTTTTTTCCATCAAAGATCTTGGTGAAGCCGCCTACATTTTAAGAATAAAAATCTATAGGGATAGATTAAGGCGGTTGATAGGTTTAATTCAAAGTGCATACAATGATAAAATCTTTAAAAGGTTCAAGATGGAGAACTCTAAGAAAGGTATGGTACCTATTCAAAGAGGAATGATATTGAGTGCGACTATGTCTCCAAGCTCAAAGGATGAGCAAGAGAAAATGAAAGGAATCCCATATGCTTCGGCTATAGGATCCATCATGTATGCAATGATATGAACTAGACCGGACGTGTCATGCGCTTTAAGCATGACAAGTATATACGAAAAAAATCCAGGAAGTAGCCATTGGATGGAGGTTAAGAGTATATTGAAATACCTTAGAAGGACTAAGGATATGTTCCTAATATACGGTTCTGGTGATGAGGAACTCGTTGTAAAAGGTTACACAGATGCGAGCTTCTAAACCGATCGAGATGATTCTCGATCACAATCGGTATATGTTTTCGTTATGAATAGCTGGGAGGTCTCTTGGAAGAGTTCAAAACAAGATGTGGTAGTATTGTCCACCATAAAATCGGAATACATCGCCGCCACATTGGCAGGACAAGAAGCTACGTGGATAAGAAAATTCATTGCCGATCTAAGGGAGGTCGGTCCGTACCATTCAGGAGCTTCTAGAGATCTTTTGTGACAAGAGGGTGCTATTACTCAAATCAAGGAACCTCGTGCACATCTGTGACAAAAGGATAAATGATTGATTCACCTAATCATTTTCAAGTAAAGGACTTGAAGGAGATGATGTTATTGAATGGCACTTCGTCATACATTTTAGGGGTATTAAACCGTTGTTAAGAGGTATTTGCTATTTGCATAAATCTTCTGTGTATCTTGTGCAACTGGGAGATTATTATACTCGGTCTTCCTAAAACAGATGCTAAATTGATGTGGCTAGTACGTTATGATCCAAGTCGGGTCATACCCAATAACGAGCTAGACAAACGCCCACGATATTTATTTTAAGCTATGATCTAACAAATAAATATTAACACTTAGAATGTTTGGAAATTGGGTTTCTAAACATTTTCATTTGTCAAGTAAATAAATTATACGGATAATTTATATTATGAGAGAAGATATTGTATAATGTTATTTAAGTTGATTAAATAACAACATGGAAGGCTTATTAAATGGCGCATATTAGTTATATCATGTTATGTTACATTTTAATATAACATGTAAGAAACATAACATAAGTAATAAATAATAAAATTGAGTTTGAAACTTTGGAAGGGAACCCAAAATGGCCACCCCGACCCACCTCTCTCTCATCTAATTATTATTTAGTTCTTTCAAGAACATGCACATGTAGTGATTGGCCAAAAGTGTGGTGCATTGGTTGCATCCATATTTCTCTCTCACACACACAAGAAAGCAAGAAAAACTCTCTCTTCTCCTCTCAAATTTTTGGCCAAGGGAAGGAGGAACAAGAAAGAGTTTTTTAGTGTAAATCCTTTCGTTACAAGGGTGTTTGTTGGTGGCTTGTGGGTTTACAAGCTTGAGGATCTTCTACCTTGAAGACTAACTATTCAAATCTTCATCCTCTTCATCTTTCTTAGCATCTTAAAGGTAGTATGCTGATCCGGGTTTTGGGTTTTTTATATTTATAAAATCGGTTTTATATTCATCTAAATAATAAGATTTAAAACTAATTTATATGCTGAGTTTTTCATATAAATATGTTTATATGACTTTGATAATCTTGTTAAAACCCAACATGATGTTGAAAGATGTTTCTACAAGCTTCAAGTACAAGAATAAACACTTAGATTTGAAAAAGCCCAAATTTGGGTTCTAGGGGTTTGTCGCACTCCACCATTTAATTGTCAGAAGCGAGATGAAACTAGTGAAAACCAAAAACAAAATTATGTTCCTCTAGAAAAATTAAGGAAATTAGTGCCCGTAATCAAAAGATTTGGTGAACGAGTGAAGGAGTTAGGGTTTTAAGAAGAGAGGGTGTAGTTGGTGGAAGAAGAAGATGAAAGAATGAGAAAGAATGGGATTAAATCTTATAAAACTAGTTTTATTAAGTAGTTTTTCCATATTTTAGGTTTTCTTTTTTTTTAAAACTATCACCGTCGTAAGCTACGGCTTGACCACCGTACCTTACGGTGGTCTTGGTGAACTCAAACGGCCGTAAGGTAGAGCCTAGGCATCGTTGCCCACGCCGCTGCCGTAAGCTACTACTTCATCACCGTAGCTTACGGTGTCTAAAGTAAACCCTTTTGTTTATTTATTTTTTTTTGTAAAGATTAACATTAAATTAGTAAAATTAAATACAATAACGGGTTGCCTCCCGGTAAGCTTGAATTTATTGTCTACAGCTAAACATTACCTGGCCCTTAAAAATCAGCAGAATAGGTCGGCACGGTCGCTATGAATCTCACCACTGACTCATGTATGCTCTTGTTTGAACCCGCATCTTCCAAATAGGGTTTTAACCTATGACCGTTCACCACTTATCTTAAGTGATCGTCAAAGTCTTCAATTTCGACATCGTCAAACTGGCCGACACGCTTAAACCGATAGGGCCCCATCCACTAACTTTTCAACTTACCCAGAAAGATTTTTGCCCACAAGTTATACAACCAGACCCATTTTCCCTCTTCAAACATCTTTCTCTTGATCTTAGCAACATGCACTCGCTTCGTCATGTCCTTGTATGCCGAAGCACGTTCGTAAGCTTCATCCCAAAGCTGCTCCAACTCGCATATATTTAATTTCCTCTCTTTACCTGCACACATATAATCCAAATTAACATTTTTCACAACCCATAGTGCACGATGAACAAGTTCCATACTTAAGTAGCATCCTTTCCCATAAATCAACCGATGGGGGTGGTACTGATAGGCATTTTAAAAGCGGTTCGGTAAACCCAAAGAGCATCATTTAATTTAGTCAACCAACCTTTACGATCAGGTTTTACCGTTTTTGTAAAATTTCTTTAATTGCCTATTTTATGCCTCCACCTAACCACTTGCCTAAGGATTTAATGTGTGGCTATTCAGTGGTTTACGCCATACCGTTTAAGTAATTTGCCAAAATTAGAATTTTTAAAATGTGATCCCCCATCACTTATTATAATGCGAGGGACAAAAAATCTAGAAAAGATATTTGTTTGGACAAATTTACAAACAACAGCATGGTCGTTTGTTTGGTGGTGATTGCTTCAACCCATTTTGAAACATAGTCAACCACCACCAAAATATTCCCAAAGGAATCTAGGAACGGCCCATAAAATCAATCCCCCAAACATGATAAATGTTGACAATAATTATTGCTTGCATGGGCATCTCGTTCCTCCTAGAAATGCTACCAAACTGTTGACACCTAACACAGTCTTTAGAAAATTCTGCTACACCTTTAAGTAAGTTGGGCCAATATAAACCACACGCTAGAAATTTATGACCCATTTTCTGCCTACGAAAATGTTAACCACTTGCAAGTGAGTGCGCGTGTGACAATACACTTCGGATCTCCGCGTATGGAATACATCTCCGGAACACCTGATCAACACCGACCTTAAACAAATACGGATCTTCCCACACATATAGTTTCACCTGTACCAAAAAACTGGTGTTTCTTTTTCTTTGGCCGAAACTCAGGAATGGTGCCTGAAAAAGGAAAATTAATAATGTCAGCATACTATGGTAAAGTAGAAACCACAAATAACTTCTTGTCTAGTAATGACTCGTTAATAGCAAGGGTGTCTTCTTCCACTTGATCCTTCAATCTAAATAAGTGATCTGCGACCACATTATTGTTTCCTTTCTTGTCGTGAATCTCTACATCAAACTCCTGGAGAAAAGAAATCCATCTGATCAAGCACGGCTTCACATCCTTCATCTCCATCAAATATTTAACAGCGCTATGATATGTAAACACAACAACCTCGCTCCTACAAATGTAAGATATGACCTTATCCAACACATATATTATTGCAAGCAACTCCTTTTTCGTAGTGGTATAATTTATCTAAGCATCGGAAAGGGTTTTTCCAGCGTAGTATATAGCAACGAGTTTTTTTTCTTCCCGTTGACCAAAAACAGCCACGACTGCATAGTCAGGCATGATTTTAAATGCAAGTGACCAATCAGGTGATATCAAGTTTGAGGATTCAACCAGTTTGTTTTTAAGCACATTAAAAAGCTTTAAAAAATCTTCAATAAAAACCAACAGTGCATCTTTTAATAGTAAATCACATAACGATGTGTTATAACACTAAAAGTTTTTATGAACCGTCAGTAAAATTCAGGATGTCCCAAAAATGACCGAATGCCCTTAACATTTGTAAGGGGTAGGTTTGAAATTACATTAACCTTTGCCCTGTCAACCTCTATCCTCGTACTTGAGATAACATGTCCCAATAACTCCCCTCTTGAACCATAAAATGGTTCTTCTCCCAACTTAAGACCAAATTTATTTCAACACACCTTTTTAGTACTTTAGTTAATTCATTTAAGCAATTTTCAAATGTTAAACCAAAAATTAAAAATGTTCCATGAAAATCTCAAGTGAATCCCAGACCATATCTGAAAAGATACTCATCATACACATTTAAAATGTGGCCAGGCATTACACAACCTAAATGGCATTCTCCTAAATGCGAAAGTACTATAGGGACAAGTAAAAGTGGTTTTATGTTGGTCATCGGGATGGATAGCAATTTGGTTATACCTCGAATAGCCATCTAGAGAGCAACAAAATCTTCGACCTGACAATTTCTTGATGAACTGATCAATAAAAGGAAGTGGCAAGTGGTCCTTGGAAGTCATTGCATTCAACTTCTAATAATAAACACAAATAGGCACCTGGTTACCGGGCGGGTGGCTATCTCTTCACCTGCCTCGTTACTAGTTATATGAATACTCGCCTTGTTTGGAATTATCTGTGTGGGACTCACCCGTGTTCTTTCTGAAATTGGGAAATTGATTCTCGTGTCCAACCACTTTGATACATCCTTCTTCACAACTTCCCGCATGTATGGGTTTAATCGTCTTTGAGCATCATGTGCGGGCTTCACTTCGGGATCCATGATGATTCTATGCATCAAAACAGATGGACTGATCCCTCTCAAATCTGCAATCGTCCATCCAATTGTTGTATTATGTTCTTTAAAAACCTCCATCAACGCCTCCTCCTTATCCTTCTCTAAGTCTGAGGCAATGATGGCCGGAAATGTTTCATATTTCTATCCCAAAAACACATATTTTAAGTGCTTCGGGAGCTCTTTTTGCACAACCACCGGTAGACTGTAACATTCGTTAATTTTCAAACCCGAAACACGACCCTTTTAAAATGTTCGATGTAATTCGGACATTCGGTTATTATAAAGACGGTTAATTTGTTGAATATTTATGATCTTTATGTTGCTTATGATTATCTTGATGTTTTATTAATATTGTTATCTCAAACATTAAATTTGAGTCAAGATCAATTTGGTTCATTTATATTTTGATTACGTTTCATTTGTTATTCTTTCACTAAATATGATTAATTTCATACTTTTTTGATGACATTCAATTATATTTATTTATTTTAACCAATTTCATTACTTTCTCCCATGAGTTTCTCCTTTTGACTTGGTTTTGAAGATCATGAATTCACCTAGACTATATTCAAATGTAAAGCATCTTTATCTTTCATCAATTATTGGTCAACCCATTTAATTTCATTATCAACTCTTGCTTAAGACATGCCACTTGACCAGCCATCAATTTAATTCGTTTTGGCCTTGTTTTTAACGATTCTTGGCCTATATATACTAGTCTCTACTTCTAAAAATCTTGCACCACAACTCATTTCTCACTCAAACCCCCCCCCCCCTCTCTCAATTGTGTTCTTGCTTCCCAATTTGTGCTAAAGAGCAAGTTTTGACCAAGAAAGTCAAAACGTTCAAGTTCTTCTTTTTATTTATTTTTTTCCATCATCTGCTAAGTTATTATTTTCCTTACAACACATCCTGTGTTCATCACCATATTTTCACTTTATGTCTATAGTCATGGTTGTGTTTCACTACCACTTTTTCGGCTCATCTAACGTTCGGTTATAAAAGTTTTATGTTAATGAAAAAAAAAGATACTAACTTTTACAAAACTAATAAAACTAAAAAAACATTTTCAACATGTCACTTCATCTTATCATTTCAAATATGTTAGACATAAACCCGACTCAAAACCGGGTTCATGTCCGACCAAAAACGAACCACTCGTTTAACTTGTTTTCTTAAATAATTTTTGGTTCGGAAACGAACCGAACGCAGAAAAATTAACTAAGAAATATTGTAACATATATTTTTCCTAAAACTAAAATAATTTGACTATAAATAAAGTACTTAGCCTTTTTTCTCGTAACTTATACAAAAGTAGAATAAAATATATTTTTAACAAACTTTTCGTATAATATTTATAAACCGAACATTTCGGCCACCTTTTTCTTATTATTTTCTCAACCTTTTTTTTACCTAGTTATTTATTTATCTAGGGTCGCTCATTGAACTGGACTAGGTCGGTTAACTCGCTTAAGCTTTCTCACTTATTTGCTCGTTTTTGCCTCCCTAACATGTGAGTTTCTCACATCCCCTTTTTAACGCCTTTACACATTTTGGGGGTATCATATATATCCTATCAACATGATTACAATTTCGTTTAATTATTATTTACAAACTACGATTCGTTACATGGACTTGTGTGTTTATTTGCTTACTTGCTCAAATATTACGTGCTCATGGTTTCCTCATTAAGTATGATCATACGCCCCCCCCCCCCTTTGTGCTCATGAGATTTGTTTTTATGAGTGCAAAAAGGGCCTCATTTTCTGAGTACGTTGGTGCCCAATCCCAACAGGAAAGGACTTTACTTGCTCATTTACACTTATTCATGGGAATGTAAGATTTTTATGTACTTATATCAAAACTTGTGTGAACTCACCAACTATTCATTTAGTTGACATTATTTTATAAATATGCTAAAGGTACATCTATTCGAAGTTGACACAAGAAGTAGACATTAGGACTTAGGTTATATTAATAAATGGACAAGTTGTTAATTGTTCTTGTATGTTTCTTGTATTTCTTGTTATAAACTTGTGTACTTGATGTTTAAATTAATTAATGATAATATTGTCACATAATAGTGTCACGTGTGTTTTGGACAATCTGTACGTCACACTCAGGCATTTCCGCTTTAGCCGGGGGGGTTACAGATTGGTATCAAAGCTATGACTATAAGATAGGACATTGGACGTAGTGTCCTAGTTGGTTATAGCTTATGTTTATTTATTTAGGGTTGCATGATTAAGAATTATATGGGCCCTATTGATTGTTCAATGCACATTTTTTGGTTATTATTGCTTTGTTTGTACACAAATGATGTTATACTTAGCCTCATGTACACAAACATCACACACAAGTCCAAGGCTTATGCATAAAACAAATGAATGTTTCAATTTCGATTTCGAATTTTGTTTCATGAGATTTTATTTCTTTACTTGTTTTCTTTGAAGCTTTATATAGATTTATTTTGATGTTTCTTTCTGTCGTTAAAACGAATTTCATATTTACATCTCATGTCATGCAAATCATTCATGTTTCGCAGTATGTCTTCTTGCTTTCCTCGACGTCGCCCTCAAAACTCAACTCGCAAAGTGACAACTCCTATTATCGCATTATTGGCCACCGAAACCCGTATTAACCATGGCAGTAAATCCAAAATTATGCTTCAACCGATTCAAAACCCAAAACTACTCTTGAACACTCAAACGTACCCCAACAAAAAGGCCTTACACCGGAACACATCCTTTGTGTAAGATGTGTAAATTCCACCACTCTTATTACCATACAACTGTGGCCGATTCAACCACCATCTCTTGCCAATAACCTATACATACCCAACATCACCCATTTATTTCCACGACTTATTACCCAACCATTTATCTCAACCATATGCCCTATGCTCGTGATCCAAGCCTTCTACCATTGTAGTGACCAAAACACAGCATATGCTTAGGAAGGCCTGACTTGTTTCCCCATGCAATACCTTAAAACGCATCCTCGAACCATTTGAAGCTCACTCGTAGCCCTGCACCACTACTTAGTCCTTTAATACTCGTCAAAACATACTTATTTCTATTATTTTAAAAAAAATTATTATGAAGGTTTCTCCGCATTCAATATAGTGGAATTGAGGGACAACTACAAAACGGCCAAGATAGAGGCGAAGAAGGCAGTGGCGGAAGCAAAGAAGGCGGCCTTTAAACGGATGTATGAAAGTCTAGAAACAAAAGAGGGGGAACATGCTATGTTTAAGATTGCCAAAGCCAGGGAGCGTAGAAGGCAAGATCTAGGACCGGTGAAGTTCATAAAGGATACAGATGGGCATGTACTGGTCAAAGAGCAGGACATCAAGCTAAGATGGCAAACCTACTTTCACAATCTTTTTAACAATGGGACAGCTTTCCAAGAAGAACATGACAACACAAACTTTCAACGACAACAATCGAATAACTGCTACTGCCGTCGGATCACACGAGAAGAGGTGAAGGATGCACTTAGGAGGATGGGAAGGTCTAAGGCGGTTGGCCCAGACAACATACCCATCGAGGTGTGGAAGTGTCTGGGGGAGGAAGGAGTCATGTGGTTAACTACTCTGTTCAATAGTATTCTCAAATCAGGTAAGATGCCAGACCAGTGGAGGAGCAGCGTTGTAGTTCCTATCTATAAGAACAAAGAAGACGCCCAATGTTGTGGTAACTACCGAGGAATCAAACTACTAAGTCATACTATGAAGCTATGGGAAAGAGTGATTGAGGGTAGACTTAGACGAGAAACTCAGGTTACGGTCAACCAATTTGGCTTCATGCCGGGGCGTTCCACCACAGAGGCAATACACCTTATAAGAAGATTAATGGAAAAGTATAGGGAGAAGAAGCGTGATCTACATATGGTGTTTATTGACCTAGAAAAGGCCTACGACAGTGTGCCACGACAGGTGCTCTGGGAGTGCTTGGAGGGTAGAAGAGTGCCCAGGAAATACATAGAGATAATTATGGATATGTATACCAGGAGTGAAACAAGTGTCCGTGCGCCAGTGGGGGATACTGATTTCTTTCCTGTAGAGGTAGGTCTTCACCAGGGGTCAGCGTTGAGCCCGTTTCTTTTTGCAGTAGTCTTGGATGAGTTGTCAAAGTCGATTCAGGAGACTCTCCCGTGGTGCATGATGTTCGCAGACGATATTGTGTTACTTGCTGAGAAAAAACAAGATCTAAACATGAGGCTTGAGGAGTGGCGAACAACCTTAGAGACAAAAGGTTTAAAGATTAGCCGATCTAAGACGGAGTACCTCCACTGTGATTTTGGTGGGATAAACGACAATGAAGACACACAGATCACAATTGAAGGGCAGGTGGTCCCGCAGGTAACGAAGTTCAAGTATTTAGGATCTTTTGTACAGAGCGATGGGGAATTAGACAGTGATGTGACCCACCGAGTTCAGGTAGGATGGTGTAGATGGAAAGCAGCCACAGGTATATTGTGCGACAAGAGTTTCCCGACTAAACTAAAGGGAAAATTCTATAGGGTGGCAGTTAGACCTGCAATGCTATATGGAACAGATTGTTGGGCCATCAAAAAGGCACAAGTGCGGAAGATGGAGGTAGCAGAAATGAGAATGCTACGTTGGATGTGTGGGCACACAAGGCTAGACCGAATAAGAAACGTTGTGTTTCGCGAGAGATTAGGGGTGGCGAACATAGCAGACAAGATAAGAGAGTGGAGATTGAGATGGTTTGGACATGTAAAGAGAAGACAGACGACGAATCCTGTTAGATCCGTAGAAAACATTACTATAGAGGGGAGGAGGGGTAGAGGACGACCGAAATTGACTTGGGATGAGAGGATTAGGCATGATTTGATAGACCTAAACCTCTCCGAGGACATGGTTGAGGATAGGAATTCGTGGAGAAGTAGAATTAAAGTTAAGGATTTTTAGAGAGAATTGAATACCTTAGGGCTTAGACTTAACTTATTTAGTCCACATACCATAATGGTATTTCCCTTGCATATATTATTATTATTATTATTATTATTATTATTATTATTATTATTATTATTATTATTATTATTATTATTATTATTATTATTATTATTATTATTATTATTATTATTATTATTATTAGCTTTTATATAGCTGTTAAACTGTGATCTTATTATTAATATTATATAATAATATTAATATTAATATTAATATTATTATAATTAGTAGTAATTTTTATATAACTGTTAAAATTTGATTTCCTTTATTTTGCTTTATTTTCCTTTATTTTGCTTCATACGCATGTTCTTAGAGCCGAGGGTCTCTCTGGAAGCCACCTCTTTATTCCTTTGGATAGAGGTACGGTGTGCCTACATCCCACCCTCCCCAGACCCTACTTATAGCTTTGCTGTCGGTGGGATTTTACTGGGCATGATTGATTGATTGATATATATATATGAACGCCTTATAATTTCAAATCCTCAAATTAATTTAAAATAGTTAATTAACAAGTATTTAATCAAGTTGTCATTCCTCAAAAAGACTTTAAGTCAACCATATAATTTATTATTATTATTATTATTATTATTATTATTATTATTATTATTATTATTATTATTATTATTATTATTATATCATTACTACTATTATTGTCACTATTATTGTTACCACTATAATTCTTATTATATATAATATTTTTCAAGGTTAAAAGAAAACGTTAAATAAAGTAAAATCGTTGTTTCAAACAAGTCCTAAGCTTTGAGGCCATTATATTATCATCATAATAGTATTATCCAAAATGAGTTATTTTTAGTTGGCGATCATCTTTAATGTTTTCATAGGACGCCGCCATAAGGGAGAACTTTATATTAAATAGAAAAAAGTTATAAAGTGTCGCAAACTTAGCACTAGTTAAAAATTTTTATTATTATTACTAAGCTTTTTCAAAAATTATTATTATAAAAGCATCGTTTTTTTTTCGAATTTCATAAACTTAAGCGAATTTTAAAGAGAGCATTTTCCTCTTCCCCTTTGTCAATGCCGACAAATTTGGTTGAGAAATCATGGCACTACCCTCACCATAACCTTCATACCTCAAGCCTACCGTCGAGAAGACAATATCGCAAGTTTCGTCTTTTTATTTTTTTTTATTTTTATTATTAATTTCTTTTTTCATATATATATTATTTTATTTGAATATAACCAAAGCAATTTAATGTATCAAATCCTTTCGAGGATTATTTATGAAGTTTATAACTGAGTTTGGCTATTTTTGATTGCAGAGCCTGTCACACCCGGCCCTGAGCGGCGGAAACAGCCGGGCGCGCGCGAGTGGGGATTGATAATTAAGCACGGGCCATTGCAAACATTCAAAGATTTTCATTGCGCATGAAATGTTTAATACAAATACATTACATTGTTTAAAAATTACATAAAAACATCCAAGTATAAAAACTGTTGAAGATTTCCACGCCATATCCCCTTGCGCGGCGGGTACAACCACGCGCATCGAAGGGATAGAACTAAAATCTTCCAAAAAGCTAGTTTTAGATGTTCAGCGTGAGGTGCTCTAAGTGTGACTCCATGCGCTACCTAGTTATCTCCTGAAAGACACGTAAAAACATTTGAATCAGTATAAACTGAGTGAGTTCACAAGTTTTAGTAACTTGATAAATCGTATTGCATCATAATCTTGATACAAATCATTCTGAAACATAATTCTGATAGCATCATTAAAACACATGCTTGGTAAAACATAGTCCTATCAACATATTCTGATAAAATCGTTCCGCGGGTTACGCGCGAACATTTCTGGGAACTGTGCTCGTCTGTGTAAGTGGCGCTGCCACTACGAGCGAAATAAGTAATACCGTCCCGCGGGTTGCGCGTGGACATTTCTGAAAAGCCGTGCTAGTCTGTGTAAGTGGCGCTGCCACTACGAGCGAAATAATACCGTCCCGCGGGTTACGCGCGAACGTTTCAGGAAAATGTGCTCGTCCATGCAAAGTGGCGCTGCCACTACGAGCTAATCAATAATTCCGTCCCGCGGGTTACGCGCGGACGTTGTGCCGGAAAACAAGGCGCTCGTCCATGCAAAGAGGCGCGACCCCTACGAGCGGGCTCAAACCCATAGTACTGCCCCATGACCATACTAGGCACTCGTCCATGCAAAGAGGTGCGACCCCTACGAGTGGGTGGATCAAACCAGCAGTCCCTACCCTTAGAGTTCCAATGGTAAAGTGATCACTTACTCGAATTCTGGCGCACATACATCGAAAACCATAGATACCGTTTGCATTGCTCGTAAATACACCATAATGAAACATTATTTAAACACATAATTGCTTGTATTGCTTGTAAGAGTATCACATAAAACATAGTTTTAAGTACGTGTCCCTCGCCCCGAAAACAGTTTAAAAAAACAGTGAAAACAGCGAGAATAGGGGCTGTGAGACTCACCTGTGGTTCTTGTTAAGGGATTAATCGAGATTCGGGTTTTCTTGGTGTTGGCCTCGGAATTGAAGGTCTAGAATACGATTAAATAACAAGAAGTATATATATTAAGATCAAGAAATAGGAGAATATAAGGGTTGGAAGGTAGATCTCAAGGTTATATTCTCGGCTTACCTAGTTACAGGATCGGATGCTTGGGAGATGATTAGTGCAAGTTTGCAGTTCTTAAGAGAGAAGTTTGAAGTGTGTTTGGGTGATAACTTAGGTTACATATTTATAGTCAAACTCAAGGGAACACAATCCCTTGCTTTAGGGGATTGTAATCTTTTCATATCTAGGTGTAATGATGATAAAGTATGGAAATTATTATTATTTATTTAAGAGTGGAGTAGTGGATAAAAGATTTTGATTTGATTTGGTCAGGACATGCAGGTCTGGGGTTGGTGAGAATAGGGTGGCTGACAGTTGACTTTTCGTGTTACAGTGTGCTTTTTCAGGTACTTTTGTTAGTGTACAGTAAAAAGTGGAAAATCTCTGAAACACGCTACTGTTTCCTTTTGGGCGGGAGTAATCTCCTTACGTCTGGAGAATAGACTAAGTGTTCCGTGCGTATCACTTTGTGCGCATAGCTTTCTGCGTGAAGGACATTTCTTTGCTGCGGGTAGGTGCGTAACCTTCTCGCAGTTAGGGACATTGAGTTTCATTTGTAGATTCTCCAGGTGGTCTTGGTATTTCAACATAGTGATCAGTTATGTTGAAGTCAATTCCTTCTTGGAGCTTCAGACAAACTAGCTCTCAATGTTCCCGCCATGCGGGGAGGTTAGTTCCCTTCCGCACGCGCATAAACGATTTAGGGTGCACCCGCCTTAGCATCATGCGTGACGGTCAACCCATTAGACAACATATCGTTAAGGTACATGAAAACATAAAGCCAAAACATTCGCGCATGGCGCATATAACATATGCCCACGCTGGTTCTTAACATGGCGCGCTCGCGCAGGGCGCACATAATATGCCCGCGCTGACTAACATGGCGCGCTCGCGCAGGGCGCACATAACAAATGCACGTGCTGATTCTAACATAGCGCGCTCGCGTAAGGCGCATATAACATAATTACCTAATATTTAGGTTGATTACTTGGTTTAAGGGATTGGGAATTTACCGGGTGTCACATTCTCCCCCTGTTAAGCGAATTTCGTCCCGAAATTTAGGAGACGTTGCTGGCAGAAGCCATGCCCTGAAAGAGGTGTGGGTATTTCATACGCATCTGGTCTTCTCTTTCCCAAGTGAATTCAGGCCCACGCCTCGAGTTCCATTGAACCTTTACTAACTTGATTCTGCTTCTGCGTAACTTTTGTTCTTTCCAATCGGTTACTGCTATAGGTTCTTCTACGAAGTGCAGCTGTTTGTCGATGTGAATCTCTTCCAACGGCAAAATCAACGTTTCGTCAGATAAGCACTTTTTGAGGTTGGACACATGAAACGTATCATGAACTCCACTGAGTTCGGCGGGTAAACGGAGTTTATAAGCAACCGGACCGATCCTTTCCAGGATCTCAAATGGTCCGATGAAGCGCGGATTCAACTTTCCTCGCTTGCCGAAACGGGGGACTCCTTTCCATGGAGAGACTTTCAAGAGTACTTTATCCCCTACTTGAAATTCCAATGGTTTCCTTCGCACATCTGCGTAGCTCTTCTGTCTGTCGCGCGCTGTCTTAAGGCGATCCCGTATCTGAAAAATCTTGTCTGTTGTTTCTTGGATCAATTCTGGACCAGTCATTTGCTTGTCACCCACTTCAGCCCAGCACAGTGGGGATCTACACTTGCGCCCATACAAAGCTTCAAACGGCGCAGCCTTGAGGCTTGTGTGATAGCTGTTGTTGTAAGAAAATTCAACCAATGGGAGATGAGTATCCCAGCTACCTCCGAAATCGATCGCACACGCGCGTAGCATATCTTCCAATGTCTGGATTGTTCGCTCGCTTTGCCCATCCGTTTGAGGATGATAAGCTGTACTCATATCAAGGCGAGTACCTAGAGCTCCTTGTAACGATCTCCAAAACCTTGATGTGAACCGACTATCTCTATCAGAAATGATGGACACTGGGACTCCATGTTTTGAAACTACTTCTCGAATATACAATCGGGCTAACCTTCCCATCTTATCGGTTTCCTTGATCGGCAGGAAGTGCGCTGACTTAGTTAGCCGATCCACAATAACCCAGATCGTGTCGTAACCCCCAGGTGTCCTTGGCAGTTTGGTGATGAAGTCCATAGAGATTTGTTCCCACTTCCACATGGGAATTTCTGGCTGCTGAAGCAACCCTGATGGTTTCTGGTATTCAGCCTTCACCTTCGAACACGTCAGGCATTTACTGACATACGTCGCGATGGCGCCTTTAAGATTGGGCCACCAATACAGCACTTTAACATCTTGGTACATCTTGTCTGCGCCAGGATGTACGGAATACCGTGTCTTGTGAGCTTCGTTTAGTACTTGCTCGCGCAATCCTCCCTTGAGAGGGACCCATATGCGGTTAGTGAAATATAGATTGCCGTTCTCTTTAAGCTCCAAACTCTTAGTCATACCCCCAAGGCATTCGTTTTTAACAAACTCTGGTTTCAAGGCTTCTTGCTGAGCGTCTCGGATGCGGGTAGAGAGATCTGCGTGAATGGTCAACCTTAGAGCCTTGACTCGTAGCGTTTTTATTCGCTCCTTCCTACTTAGCGCGTCTGCTACCACATTCGCCTTTCCAGGGTGGTACTTAATTTCACAATCATAATCATTCAACAACTCCACCCATCTTCGTTGCCTCATGTTTAAATCCTTTTGATCAAATATATGTTGAAGGCTCTTGTGATCCGTAAAAATTATACACTTTGTACCATAGAGGTAATGGCGCCAAATCTTTAGAGCGAAGACAACCGCTCCAAGTTCCAGATCATGCGTTGTGTAGTTCTTTTCATTGGTCTTGAGTTGGCGTGAGGCATACGCTATGACTTTGTCTCGCTGCATAAGGACACATCCAAGTCCCTGATGTGAAGCGTCGCAGTAAACAACGATGTCATCCGTCCCCTCGGGCAAAGACAAAATTGGCGCACTACATAACTTCTGTTTTAACGTTTGAAATGCTGTTTCCTGACTTTCGCCCCAAACAAACTTCTTGTCTTTCTGAGTTAGCGCGGTCAGAGGTAGAGCTATCTTGGAGAAGTTCTCAATGAAGCGTCGATAGTAGCCAGCTAGTCCTAGGAATTGCCTCACCTCAGTTGGGGTTTTTGGCGCTTCCCAGTTTTCGATGGCCTTGACTTTGGAAGGATCAACGTGTATTCCTTTCTCGTTTACAACGTGACCGAGAAAGTGAACTTCTCTAAGCCAAAACTCGCACTTGGAAAACTTCGCATACAACTTTTCTTTCCTCAACAATTCCAAAATCAATCTCAGGTGTTGCTCATGCTCGGCCTTGGTCCGAGAGTAAATCAGAATATCATCTATAAACACAATCACAAACTTGTCCAAGTACGGTTTGCATACGCGGTTCATCAGATCCATGAATACAGCCGGCGCATTAGTTAGCCCGAAAGGCATCACTAAGAACTCATAATGGCCGTATCTAGTTCGGAAGGCTGTTTTCGGCACATCTTCCTCATGGACCCTAAGTTGGTGGTATCCTGACCGTAGATCTATCTTCGAATAATAACTGGATCCCTGCAACTGGTCAAATAAGTCGTCAATCCTCGGTAAGGGGTACCGATTTTTGACTGTCAGCTTGTTCAGTTCCCTGTAGTCAATACACATTCTGAACGAACCATCCTTCTTCTTAACAAACAGTACTGGAGCTCCCCAAGGTGAAAAGCTTGGGCGTATGAAACCCTTATCCAATAGTTCCTGTAACTGATTGGATAGCTCTTGCATCTCAGATGGAGCTAGTCGATAAGGCGCTCGAGCTACTGGCGCAGCTCCTGGGACTAAATCAATACGAAACTCGACTTGTCGCGGCGGCGGTAATCCGGGCAAATCTTCAGGAAAAACTTCTGGAAATTCGCGCACTACTGGTAAGTCTTCAATTCTTCGCTCATCTCCTTTCTTCTCTACGACATGCGCCAGGAAGGCGTAGCACCCTTTCCTTAGGCACTTACGCGCCTTTAGGCACGAAATCAGTTTCGTCGCAACTCCCCTTCTTTCCCCTTGAATTACCAGGGCTTCTCCGTTCAACAGTGGGATCCGAACCTGCTTCTCATGGCAAATAACTTCCGCGCGGTTCTTGACTAACCAATCCATACCTACCACAATGTCAAAACTTCCCAAGTCTATTGGCAACAAATTAATATTGAACCCGTGACCTCCCATGACTATTACACATTGTTCAGTTCTTTCGTTCGCGCATAACTGCCTACCATTGGCTAGTTCTATAGTATAAGGCGTGTCTAGCCTACTGGTTGCTAGGCCTAGGGAGTCTTTAAACTCAGCGGATATAAAACTTAGGTCAGCGCCAGTATCAAATAAGACAGATGCAAAATGTCCGTTAAGCAAAAACGTACCGGTTACCACATTCGGCTCTTCTTTAGCTTCGCCTGCGCCGATCACAAAAGCTCTCCCGCGAGCTTGGTTTCCCTTTTGCGGGCAATCCCGACTAAAATGCCCTGGCTTTCCGCATGCATAGCAGTTGTCGCTCGCTCCAGCTTCTCTGACACGGCAATTCATCGTCTTGTGCCCTGGTCTGCCACATTTGGCACATTCGATTCTTGCGCATTCACCCTCGTGGTGATACTTGCATTTGCTGCACCATGGGCGAGGCCCGCTGTATCCTTTTCGTGGTGGCTCCGCGGCCTGAATCGCGTAAGTCCTTGCGCTCTCCTGCTTCTTAAACGGTGGCTGCTTGGAGTCGGACCCTCGGTGGTGAGAGTTCCATTTCCTCTTGGGATCAGAGGTTCGCTGCTCGATTCCGCGCGTAGTTAACATACCCGCACGGACCGTATCCCTTGTAAGGGTGATGGCCCGCGCTACCGCCTCATCAAAGGTTGGAGGCGCTGCGGCGTTGAGCAGAACCCTAACAACAGGAGGTAACCCAAAGATATACCTCTCGATCTTCTTTTCCTCCGTGTTTGCCATGTCTGGCACCAACTGGCAAAGCTCGTTGAACCGGTTGTTGTAGGCGTCGATATCCGTTCCTACCATGGTGTGGTTCCAGAATTCCTATTGTAGACTCTGGATTTCTGCGCGAGAGCAGAACTTTCTCATCATCATTTCCTTCAGTTCCTCCCAGGTCTTGTGGAGAGCAACTTCTCGCCCCAAGGTTTTCACTTGAAGCTTCCACCAAGACGAAGCTGCTTCTTGGAACATGCAGGTCGCGTAAAGGACCTTCTGGTTCTCACTACATCCGCTAATGGAGAGAACTGTCTCCATCTTGTCAATCCAGTTGTAGAGCCCAATGGCCCCTTCGGTACCCTTGAATGGCCAAGGCTTACAGGCCATGAATGTCTTGTAGGAGCATCCTTTGTCCAAGGCTCCTGATTCGGGTTCTGGGGTCTCATTCTGACGACCCTGACTTGATTCGGCCTTGCTGGCCTCATGTGTTGCGATTGCTTGCGCGATTATTTCCGCGAGTTCCTCGGGTGTCATGGTAATTCCCTTGGCTCTAGCTGGAGGCATTCTCGCTTTAAAAGAGAAAATATATCAAACTTAGCGCATGTACTCTGAGCACATAATGTTTTTCTTTATTTACTACACTGTGGACCCGTGTTCCTAAGTGTGTGTATAGTTTCTTTTGAAAATATTTTCTTTGAAAAATATTTCAAGCGATTCCCCAACGGTTATAGTCTAGGTTAAAACTTCTTTTCCTAGTTCGCTATAACCAGTGCTCTGATACCAATCTGTCACACCCGGCCCTGAGCGGCGGAAACAGCCGGGCGCGCGCGAGTGGGGATTGATAATTAAGCACGGGCCATTGCAAACATTCAAAGATTTTCATTGCGCATGAAATGTTTAATACAAATACATTACATTGTTTAAAAATTACATAAAAACATCCAAGTATAAAAACTGTTGAAGATTTCCACGCCATATCCCCTTGCGCGGCGGGTACAACCACGCGCATCGAAGGGATAGAACTAAAATCTTCCAAAAAGCTAGTTTTAGATGTTCAGCGTGAGGTGCTCTAAGTGTGACTCCATGCGCTACCTAGTTATCTCCTGAAAGACACGTAAAAACATTTGAATCAGTATAAACTGAGTGAGTTCACAAGTTTTAGTAACTTGATAAATCGTATTGCATCATAATCTTGATACAAATCATTCTGAAACATAATTCTGATAGCATCATTAAAACACATGCTTGGTAAAACATAGTCCTATCAACATATTCTGATAAAATCGTTCCGCGGGTTACGCGCGAACATTTCTGGGAACTGTGCTCGTCTGTGTAAGTGGCGCTGCCACTACGAGCGAAATAAGTAATACCGTCCCGCGGGTTGCGCGTGGACATTTCTGAAAAGCCGTGCTCGTCTGTGTAAGTGGCGCTGCCACTACGAGCGAAATAATACCGTCCCGCGGGTTACGCGCGAACGTTTCAGGAAAATGTGCTCGTCCATGCAAAGTGGCGCTGCCACTACGAGCTAATCAATAATTCCGTCCCGCGGGTTACGCGCGGACGTTGTGCCGGAAAACAAGGCGCTCGTCCATGCAAAGAGGCGCGACCCCTACGAGCGGGCTCAAACCCATAGTACTGCCCCATGACCATACTAGGCACTCGTCCATGCAAAGAGGTGCGACCCCTACGAGTGGGTGGATCAAACCAGCAGTCCCTACCCTTAGAGTTCCAATGGTAAAGTGATCACTTACTCGAATTCTGGCGCACATACATCGAAAACCATAGATACCGTTTGCATTGCTCGTAAATACACCATAATGAAACATTATTTAAACACATAATTGCTTGTATTGCTTGTAAGAGTATCACATAAAACTTAGTTTTAAGTACGTGTCCCTCGCCCCGAAAACAGTTTAAAAAAACAGTGAAAACAGCGAGAATAGGGGCTGTGAGACTCACCTGTGGTTCTTGTTAAGGGATTAATCGAGATTCGGGTTTTCTTGGTGTTGGCCTCGGAATTGAAGGTCTAGAATACGATTAAATAACAAGAAGTATATATATTAAGATCAAGAAATAGGAGAATATAAGGGTTGGAAGGTAGATCTCAAGGTTATATTCTCGGCTTACCTAGTTACAGGATCGGATGCTTGGGAGATGATTAGTGCAAGTTTGCAGTTCTTAAGAGAGAAGTTTGAAGTGTGTTTGGGTGATAACTTAGGTTACATATTTATAGTCAAACTCAAGGGAACACAATCCCTTGCTTTAGGGGATTGTAATCTTTTCATATCTAGGTGTAATGATGATAAAGTATGGAAATTATTATTATTTATTTAAGAGTGGAGTAGTGGATAAAAGATTTTGATTTGATTTGGTCAGGACATGCAGGTCTGGGGTTGGTGAGAATAGGGTGGCTGACAGTTGACTTTTCGTGTTACAGTGTGCTTTTTCAGGTACTTTTGTTAGTGTACAGTAAAAAGTGGAAAATCTCTGAAACACGCTACTGTTTCCTTTTGGGCGGGAGTAATCTCCTTACGTCTGGAGAATAGACTAAGTGTTCCGTGCGTATCACTTTGTGCGCATAGCTTTCTGCGTGAAGGACATTTCTTTGCTGCGGGTAGGTGCGTAACCTTCTCGCAGTTAGGGACATTGAGTTTCATTTGTAGATTCTCCAGGTGGTCTTGGTATTTCAACATAGTGATCAGTTATGTTGAAGTCAATTCCTTCTTGGAGCTTCAGACAAACTAGCTCTCAATGTTCCCGCCATGCGGGGAGGTTAGTTCCCTTCCGCACGCGCATAAACGATTTAGGGTGCACCCGCCTTAGCATCATGCGTGACGGTCAACCCATTAGACAACATATCGTTAAGGTACATGAAAACATAAAGCCAAAACATTCGCGCATGGCGCATATAACATATGCCCACGCTGGTTCTTAACATGGCGCGCTCGCGCAGGGCGCACATAATATGCCCGCGCTGACTAACATGGCGCGCTCGCGCAGGGCGCACATAACAAATGCACGTGCTGATTCTAACATAGCGCGCTCGCGCAAGGCGCATATAACATAATTACCTAATATTTAGGTTGATTACTTGGTTTAAGGGATTGGGAATTTACCGGGTGTCACAGAGCCATTTTCGTTGTCATTCATGGTTGCATTGCTGAATTTGTTTACTATTATCTCAATCTCGCGTTTTATGACCGATTTCCCATAAACGTAACCGTTTAGTGGAAATTGGGATTTCAAACATGTTTAGGTACATGTAAATTTATATTACTTTTGCATGAATTGTTTTGATTATTTGTTTGGTTCTCTTTTCGTCCAATCTTTCACTGAATTATTTTCTTGATGTCTCATCAATCTTAGACTAATGTTTTACTTTGATTTCAAAGTCTCAAGTATATACTTGGTTAATCTTGCTTTTATTCAAAATTGATGTTTTATGGGGAATTTTCGTTCGTTAAACGAAGTTTCAAATTGATGTTTTACGTTGTTTTGACTCCAAGAACTCGAACTAACTATTTGATATTTTGATATTAAAGTTTCATTTATCACTTTTATGCCAGTGCGTTTTCAATTTACTTGTTGATATTTTGTTAGCACAATGCTGCATTTAATTGCCATGTTATTCTCGACCGGTTATTTACAGCTAATTATCGTGATGGTCAGGACTTTGATGTTTTTTCCGTGTTGTTATTGATTACCTCAGTTTTCCTGATTTCCATGGTATTATTACAAGAATCAAAAGTCTTGTTCATCGATTTTATTATTCTTGAACCTCAATGTTTACATTTTTAATGATATTACTGACTTCGAAAGTTTTATTTATTTATTTTTGTTATTTTGAACCCCAATAGCTCATTTATCAAATCTGTGTTTTTGAATTATAAAGTTTTTGTACATTAAAGAGTTCTCTTTCATTGATGTCTTGAAAAACCACACAATATGACAAACCATGTGGACCATGCGAGGAGCCAAGTAATTATGGGTGCACACGTAATTATCAAAGTCCTCGCATGGTAATCATAGTAAGGACAGTTGTGTGCAATAACTCGAAACTTTGAATGATCTTAGAAAAATGGGACAAATGCAATATGATAAGGGCATGGTGGATATGCCGCTGGTACATCCTATATATAAGTGTCATTGTTGTATTTCCTATTTGTGGCGTCTTTCAGTACATTCAAAGATCGACGTTATTTATTTTATTAAAATGTGTGCATAAAAAATGTTTAAACTTTTAACAACTATATGTACTAGTTGTTTTCTTTTATTAATTTATTTTTTTTATTTTATTTTTATTTTAATTTCGGGACGAAATTTCTAAAAGTTGTGAATCCTGTAACATTCGTTAATTTTCAAACCCGAAACACGACCCCTTTAAAATGTTCAATGTAATTCGGACATTCAGTTATTATTAAAGACAGTTAATTTGTTGAATATTTATGATATTTATGTTGCTTACGATTATCATGATATTTTATTAATATTGTTATCTCAAACATTAAATTTGATTCAAGATCAATTTGGTTCATTTATGTTTTCATTACGTTTCATATGTTATTTTTTCACTAAATATGATTAATTTCATATTTTTATGAAGACATTCAATTATATTTATTTATTTTGACCAATTTCATTACTTTCCCCCATAAGTTTCGTCTTTTGACTTAGTTTTGAAGATCATTAATTCACCTAGACTATATTCAAATGTATAGCATCTTTATATTTTATCAATTATTGGTCAAACCATTTAATTTCATTATTAACTCTTGCTTAAGACTTGCCACTTGACCAGCCATCAATTTAATTCGTTTTGACCTTGTTTTTAACGATTCTTGGCCTATATATACTAGCCTGTACTTCTACAATCTTGCACCACAACTCATTTCTCACTCAAACCCTCTCTCTCTCTCTCTCTCTCTCGCTCTCAATTGTGTTCTTGCTTCCCAATTTGTGCTAAAGAGCAAGTTTGACCAAGAAAGTCAAAACATTCAAGTTCTTATTTTAATTTATGTTTTTTCCATCATCGAGGAAGTTATTATTTTCCCTACAACACATCCTGTGTTCATCACCATATTGTCAATTTATGTTGATAGTCATGGTTGTGTTCCACTACCACTTTTTCGACTCATCTAATGTTCGGTTATAAAAGTTTTATGTTAATGAAAAAAAAGAAACTAACTTTTACAAAACTAATAAAACCAAATAAAACATTTCCAACATGTCACTTCATCTTATCATTTCAAATATGTTAGACATAAACCCGACTCAAAACCGGGTTCATGTTCGACCAAAAACAAACCACTCGTTTAACTTGTTTTCTTAAATAATTTTTGGTTCGGAAACGAACCGAACGCATAAAAATTAACTGATAAATATTGTAACATATATTTTTCCTAAAACTAAAATTATTTGACTATAAATCAAGTAATTAGCCTTTTTCTCGTAACTTATAAAAAGTAGAATAAAATATATTTTTAACAAAGTTTTCGTTTAATATTTATAAACCGAACATGCCGGCCACCTTTTTCTTATTATTTTTTCAACCTTTTTTTTGAACCTAGTTATTTATTTATCTAGGGTCGCTCCTTGAACCGGACTCGGGCGGTTCACTCGCTTAAGCCTTTCTCACTTATTTGCTCGTTTTTGCCTCCCTAACATGTGAGTTTCTCACACCCCCTTATCGCTTTTACACATTTTGGGGGTAACATATACATCCTATCAACATGATTACAATTTCGTTTAATTATTATTTAAAAACTAAAACTCGTTACATGGACTTGTGTGTTTATTTGCTTACTTGCTCAAAGATTACGTGCTCATGGTTTCCTCATTAAGTATGATCATACGCTCCCCCCCACCCCCCCCCCCTTGCGCTCAAGACAATTGTTATGAGTGGAAAAGGGCCTCATTATCCGAGTACGTTGGTGCACAATCACAACTGGAAAGGACCTTACTTGCGCATATCTTAGTATGTTGGTGCACAATCCCAACTGGAAAGGACTTTACTTGCTCATTTACACTTGTTCATGGAATTGTAAGATTTTTATGTACTTATTTCAAAACTTGTGTGAACTCACCAACTATTCATTTAGTTGACATTATTTTATATATATGCTACAGATACATCTATACGAAGTTGACACAAGAAGAAGACATTAGGACTTAGGTTATATTAATAAATGGACAAGTTGTTAATTGTTCTTGCATTTTCCTTGTATTTCTTGTTACAAACTTGTGTACTTGATGTTTAAATTAATTAATGATAATATTGTCACTTAATATTGTCACATGTGTTTTGGACAATCTGTACGTCAGGCGTTTCCTCTTTAGCCGGGGTGTTACATAGACCCTCAAGTGATGGTCTCAACTTGGAGTGTATAGCATCCGGTAATCTTTCCACCTATTGAGGCCATCATCGTTTTCTAATACTTGTAGCATAAACCACAACTTTCTCCTCAACCTCATGTGACTACAACACATGCTAAAAAAATTTCTAGTAACAAATAGCACACTCCTCGGCGGCATATTCCTTATCTTCATGAGGGTTAAACCCATCAATGATGTATTCCATAAAGTTTTCATCACTCACCATAGTGTTAGAAACTTTTGAAAAGACATTCAATCAAAGATTTGTATTTCGAATACCATGTCAACTTCCCCGGTTCTATAGTTTATCAAAGCATTTGCAGTTTCCTAATAGGGCCTACCGAGAATCACGTTCAGTTTCCATTTCATGTCACTGTCACATAGTCTAGAACCAGGAAGTCAAACAGATATTGAAAATCTTCAATCATAACAATTACATCAGTAACGATTCCCTAGGAAGCTTAAGAGTCAAATCAGTGAACACCACAATGGTGTCGACTTTTCTGAGTGGACCAGAATCATATTGGTCATATAAGCTTCCTGGGAGAATACTCACACCAGCTCCAATATCTAACAACGCCCTTTTCAATTTAAATCACCCACTTGAATGGGTATTATTGGTGTTCACGGATCCTGGAGCTTAGGTGGAAAGACACCCGTCAAAACCGAACTCACATTAACAATTAAGTCAATTTTTTTATGTATTTTGTGAATTCTCTTTTGAGCATACAAGTATTTTAAATACTTAGCATATGAAGGGACTTGTTTAATAGCATCAATAAGGGGCAGATTGATTTTTACTTGTTTTAAAATTTCTCACATTTCCTCCTGTTGTGGGCCCCTTTTTTAATTGACTTGGATGCTTCATGATTCACCAACGCCTGAGGGAATGAGACTGGGTTTATTCATTTTAAACGTTTCTTTAACATTTGGTGCTTCTTTGTCATTAACCAGTTTATTTAAATTTCTTAACGTTATTTTCTTCGGTTTTTCAACAATTTCAATTTCAACATCCTCGTCAGTGTCCCCATTTTCACCCAAGTCCTCCACCACACCTTTAACGGAGGGTGGTGGAGATTTTACCTCATTATCATAAGCCTTACTATTCCTTAGGGTACTTACCTGGTTAATTTGGGTGCCTTTCCTAGTCGACAAACTACTATTCTGATGGCTTGGGTTATTCAAAGTGTCACTCAGTAACTTAGATGGATTTATTTTTAAACTCGCCACTTCTTCAGCGAGTTGACTCGCCTATTTATCCCAAGAGGCATTAGCTTTATCCTAGAGCTCTAATCTCTTATTAACACTTTTATTTTGAGCCTCCTGATCTGCCTTCATTTGTTTCAAGAAGTCTATGACATCCTTAATTAATTCCTCTTTCTATCCTCGAGAATTCCATTGTCCCTGTTGATAGCTCTTTTGATATCCCTTGTTGTATCCCCAGGCTCTCTATGATTATACCCGCTTTGAGTAATACCTGAATTGTTCCCATACTATCTCTGATTTGACTGATATCCAATTTTTTGAGAACTGCTCTGCAAATTTTCGTTTGCTTGGGTGTTCGCAATCTCATAACTGAAGTTGGGCTAATTTCCGAGGCCCGAATGATAGGTATTCGAGTTCATATTATTATAATTGTACCTTCTCTCACCCTGAACATAATTTACCTCTTCTTCCTAATCTTCTTCATCATGCATGCCCTTGCAACTCGACACGTCATGCCTCAATTCCCTACACTGTTTGCAAACTGGGTATGTCTTGCTAGAATGAATCTTCTCTTTCTTACCCATGACCATTAATTGATCCAAGTTCTTTTCTATTCTGGTCATTCTATCCTCAGACATGGTACTATCCACCGCTTTCACAGCCGCCCTCTTCACCATTCTATTTGACCGGGCATGTCTACTAGAGTTTATTGCATGTCTTTACAAGTCCCTCCAATCCTCATTCTCATCAATTGTTAAGAAAGATCCGCTTATAGTGGACTGAAGATCACGAACATCATCACTAGATAGACCATCATGGAACGCCTTTATTAACTCCCATATGGCAATTCCATGATCAGGGCAAGTCCTCACCAATAATTTGAACCTTTGAAAGGATTCATAAAAATGCTTCACCAGTACATTGATGATAATTTCTAATGAAGGTTTTGGCTTCTGAGGTTCTCTATAGCGTGTAATATTCATCATAGAACTGTTGAGCCAAGTCATGCCACATGTAAATATTGGTCTAATGTAATGATAAAAACCACTATTTAGCCGCATCCTTCAAATTTACTGAAAAAACAACTTCACTTCATATAGTCGCACAAATAGAGTTAAAATCATTGAGATGTAGATACGGTTCCTCTGTGGCTTTCCCATTAAAGGTGGGTACCCCAATTAAACTACTCTGCCTCACCGAGAATGTCCTATCATCTCTAACCAGAACAATGATGGGAAGGGGGTTTGCTTCAACTTGTGGGATAAATGAGTTTAAACCCTCCAAACTGGTGGTGGGATAAATTCTCTCGGTACCCATAATCACTCATAAAATGGAACTTGTGGCCCCTGTGAACCTAACATCTCGGTTCTTGTTGTTGACGATTTCTTGGAAATTAATATTGTTGTTGATTCTGCTGAGGTGAACGGTTGTTTTATTGATACTATTGTTAATTCCTCTTTTGGTAGTATCCCCATTGAGCATCATCAAACTCTTCTCCATCCTCAAAATCAACATCCCAATCTCCCCTTTCATCCATATCCCCAATCCTCTCAATACCATGATCAAACACATTCTCCTCTCCCCAAAACTCGCATGGACTATGACGATTCTATGGTATTGACCTTGCTGAATAGTTATCGTCAAAATTTAGTTGTGGTCTTCGATTCCAATTACCACTGGTTGGGTGGTAAGTCATTTTGTGGTACCAGGTACTCTTGGTCTTGTGGTTGCTCTTGCTTATATGTTTGGTTAATTGGTGGGTTTTGATTGTTCTGATTACTCATGTTCTTAGCATTGGGCCTGGATGTTTTGCTTTCTGGTTTTCGGTTCCACCTCATTCTTTGAGCTGTTTCTCTTTGATATCTTTTCAATCTCTAGATCAACTTTAAGCTGCTCTTTATCTCGGGAATACCTCGTGTGCATGGACCTGTAAGAATATCGGCACACACGAAAACAAAAAACCCCACGTAAAATTAAACGAAGAAGAAATAAAAACCAAAATATAGCTAAACTAAACTAGACTCGCACTTTGCGCGTTGATTCCCCGGCAACGGAGCCAATTTGATGTAGATGTTGTGCTCTTATAAAAAAATAAGCATTTTGATTCTTAAATACCTATAACTAGTATGGGTATGTAATTTCGTCTCCTCGGGGAATCAAAGGAAAGTGCAAGTTAAACTCATAACATATTAACTATTAAGCTAATTGGACAGACAATGTCAAGTAGTTTGAATGATTTGTTAAGTTAAAACACTGCTACTTTTAGTTGTAAACAATTATTAGAGAGATCACCAGTCTCCAGGGTGTAGGTTGCGAAACAAGTTGGACTAGTAATTAAACCTATTTGGAAATCTTTTTGTTTCAAATAGATAACCGAAAGACTATATATTTGGCTTTGTTGATTATCAAAACTTAATACGAACGATTGGCACAGCTGAATGATGATCTAATTGATTATCAGTTTTAAGATTTGATGAATGAAGTCAATGATATGCTTAAGATAAAGCGGTTCAATGACGATAAGAACTAAATCCTAAATGTTGATTACCTCAAATAAATTAACTGGTAAAATTTTAAGCATTCAATTACGAAAAATTGTTTAAGCACACAAACAAATGTACAGATTCAACTAACCGAACGATTAACCAAATCAAAATCCAAATTTAAGGTTTAAAAAACTGAAAATCCAAAAAACAACTCAACCCTATGCCCGAATGTGGTCACAAAAGCTTTAGCCTTGCGTATGCATCTTGAAGATCTTGATTCTTTGTTGGGATGATGATAACATAGATAATTGTGGTGATTGGGAGGTGTTAGAATGGTGGAAGATGGCCACAAAAACGTTCAAGTATAATAGGGTATGAAGAATGATCGACTTTTGGTTTTCTCGGCTTAAAAATAGAAGAAAAATTAAGAAAAAAATGGTTTCTCGTCAAACCCAGCCGTAGCTGTAGCCTACAGCTAGGAACCGTAGCTTAAGGAGAGGCCGTAGGGTACGACCATGGACCACTGCCTTATGGTCATCATAAAACTAGCTAGGGCCATAGGCTACAATCTGGGACCCGTAGCATATGGCTACTACAGTATTCGATTTTTTTTCAATCATGCTCACCATTTCGACCTCCGGTTGCGTTCCTCAATCCATAACTTGATCTCTTGTCTTCCTAAGTACTCCAAATTAACTTCGTTAACCTCCGAGCACCTGTAATCATAAAATCACTCAAAGTATTCGTGTTCGATATATAAAAACAATTAAGATGCATGAAAACAAACACTTAAAACACGTTCTTTTACCCACACATCATGTTGTCCAAACGGCTCACCGCTCGCTCGAAAGTTACTCGAAAAATGCTCGTTCGATTTTGGCTCGGTTTGAAAATGAGCCATTCTTGGTCCGGATTGAAAACAGACCAAGCACGAGCAAAGCCTCTCTTGGTTCAGTTCGGTTCATTTTTGCTTGAATTATTTTTCAATTTATTATATATAAATAAAATATTTTAAAAGATTTTGAAATTTCCCTTTATCGCGTTGAATTTAAAGTTCAATTTTAAACTCTAGTTGTTCGCTTTATATATGTTTTCTTGTTGACTTTGAGTTTTAGACATTATAGGGTTGGAAATCTAGATACTTTGTGTGACATTTGGCAAAAATTTGCAACTAATGTAACAGTGATTAGGCGATAAGTTGCTATATTATTAATAAAACTTCCTTTAATAAGATCTAAAATTTGTAAAGTCATGGATAAATAATCAAAAAGTCGAAATTTCGACACGTAATGAAAATTATGTAGAATGACCTCGGTTAACGATCTAGAAAACAAATAAAATCCTAATCTGACTAAATGACACCGAAAAATAAAATGTACATTAGAATAATAGAGTCGATATATAAACATAATTTTAGAATACTCGAATCACAAAAATTGGAAAATAAGCAACCGAAGTTAGTATAAAACACTGTAAGGACCCGACACCAAATATTTTCAAAAAAAATAGTTTATTTAGCTTATGTTGTTAGGAATTTGCTTTTGTTTAAATTCTGACAAAAAATACTAAAAACGGGATACTATTGATTACCTAAAACTCGCATTACGTTAAACCGAAACAAAAGATCTTGTTTAAAAACCCAACCCTTTCACCCCCCCCCCCCCCCCCGGGAAACCTCACCCCCTCACCTCTCTTTTCCTCCAACCCTAATCTAACATGTAAACTCATAAAATGATTATGAGCAAGTGATATATTAACTTGTTGTAATATCTCAACATAATACACCTCTCAATCCTATTATACACATCAGCAAGCTACTCTCCTTCTCCATATAATCACGGCACCACCACCACTCCCTTACAACACCACCATCTCAAATTATAACTATACTTGATCAAGAACACATAATACAATGGAATATTAGGCATCATAAAGAGCAAGAATCAAGCTAGGAAGTTAGGAAAACACCCACACACAAGATCTTCTTTCATCATCTTACTAGCTTCTTTAAAAATCAAGGTAAATGTAGTTAGATATTGATTATCCATGTTTGAAAAGATGAGAATACTTGAAAGCTTGAATTAAATGAAGTCATTGAATTTGGAAAAATTCTATAACTAGAAACTTTATTGATTAAACACTTAGAAAATTTTAGTTGATTAAATAATGATGTGATACTTGAACATGCATATACCTGAATGAAATATTTGATGAAGTGTTTGATAAATTATATGCTAGTTGGACATACAAGAATCATCACACATAATTGGGTATTTATGCTAGAATTTTTTAAGTGAATATATGACATCTTTGAAAAGGCCAAGTTTTGTATGTTGTAATGATAGTGAATACAATGAGAATATGAATTTTGAAGTGGTATGATTATGTTTTGTTCGTGTTAAATTACTATACTTTGTATGGTTATGATTAGTGAACTAGGATATGAGCTTGATAACTTAAATTTATTGAAAAACTTGTAATTTGGTATTAAATATTCAAATCTGGAAATAATGAAATTATAAGTTATAATATACATATTTGGTTCATAAAAGGTTTGGTGTAGATTTATTTGGCTTTGTTTGCTTGTCGGTAACTTTAACAGTTGAAAAATCGATTTTAAACGCGAATCGACATGACATTCAGGGACTGTTTTAGAATAGCCCTAAAATTATAAAATACTTATACATAACATAATTTAATGTATAAAAGGATGACAAGATTGTAAAACTTGATCCTAGACGGTTCGTGTCGTGAAAACCAACACGGAAACATTAAAAGTTGCTATTTTAAGAAAATTATAACTAAAATGAAAAATAAAGTAATTTTATAAAAGAACTCCTTGAACTTAAATAATATTTATAAAACAAGTGCTTTCAAGGATTTAAAAATGAGAGAGCTTGAATGAGCTTAATACTAATCAATTCATAGTTGATATTGATCTGAGATATGTTAAAATGAACGAAGTGTTAGTGTGAGTAGTGAATTCGGCAGAAAAACGACACACAGATTGATAATTATAACACTTGTCAAATTATGAAGGCTTAACAGCCTATACATAGAAGATGAAGTCTATTTGTTGGTGCATTTTGTGACCGTCGCTATGCAATTCCAACTAGTTGGGAAGAAGTTGTGGAGGGAGCCAACTTCGTCATAGGTGAACTTAAAACAACTTCATGTGTTGGTGAAGTTAGAACAACTTCACGTGTTGGTGAAGTTAGGACAACTTTATGTGTTGGTGAAGTTAGGACAACTTCACGTGTTGGTGAAGTTAGAACAACTTCACCTGTTGGTGAAGTTATGACAACTTCACCATAAACCAAGCCCAAGCCCGTGTAGATGTTTATCTATATATATGTATGTTATGTTTAGGGTTAGGTGTTGATCATAAAAGAGAGAGAGAGAGAGCAGAAAATCTATCTAGAGAAAACAGATAGGGAGAGTCGTGTGGTCAGACCCGAGGTAGACCTCACCTCGGGTCGGCCGTATTTTGATTTCGTTCGGTATGTAATGTGTTTTGAATATTATATAAAGGATCTGCAGATTTGTTTATCCCATTCGTGTGTTTGTTTGTGTTTATTCGTGTTCTTCTTCTATAACACCATAAACGTGTCTAGGAGGATATCGCACTCCTAGTCCTCGTGCGGATCTCGTATCGATCACCGACGCCCCGGGGGGACTTACATTATTCGTTACACATCCTGTAATGAATGGATTCATTCGTCTTCATTTTTTACATAAGTTAATGAGTATAGCAAATGACTCATTCTCTATACATCATTCGTCAACATTCCATGAAGAATGATGACTAAAAAATAACGGTTAGGTCCATTCGTTAAACATCCTTAATGAATGGACAATAACACTAATGTATAGCATCATTCGCTATCCTTAACGAATGAGCTGATAAACATAATGAATGGGACTCATAATTACCAAAATGCCCTTTACATTAATATAAATAAAACATAATTATTACAAAGACCGAGACGACCAAAACGGTGTACTAACAAACTCCCCCTCGTCTCGTTCTCTTTATCTTTAATTTACTTGAACCGCTTTGTCTTCAAATAGCACTAATATGAATTCCAAACGCGTGACAAACATGAACAACACGCTGGAATTGCATAGCACGGTCATAATTTTTAACATTAGCAAACAAAATCTTGTTCTTGAACAGCACGTCGTTATATGTCTCTGATAAGTTAACGAGCCACGTCGGATCGATGACTCATATGAATTCTGTCTTCAGACCAGTGCCAAGAAAAATAACTGTGGTTGTCATAATACCACCTATTGAATGCCTGGTAAAGACTTTGTGGAAACATGTTTACAGGAACTCGTTTCATCGTGCGTGGCAGCTTGACCTTTAGTACTAGCTTTCTCCAACCAGTCTTTGGGTCTGTCTCATCAATGTATTTCCTCGTAGGAACCTGTGGCTTGAAAAACTGGAAACCACAATTAACCTCAAAAAGCATATGTTGATGGAACAATCCTGCTAATTGTTTGCCACCCCAGTTCACAAACGGTTGATTAGCCAATGTGCTCACATCCCATCTCGGCAATGTGAGAACATCAGTAATGTATTGATAATAATGAACATCGTGCTCCCAATTAATTATGCATACCTTAAGTTCGTAATCATACAGCCACGACACAATGTCACCTTTGACGGTGTTCGCTGCTTTGAATTTCGTCTTTTGGTTAGTCGTTGTACGTGACTTGACCTCCATTTGATGTTCTTTATCAACATATCGGTATGCCTCAATATCTTTGAAGTTTGGGATTATTTGTGTATCCCAAACCACCCCTTAGCATCAGGATCCATTGAACCTGATTCTCTTTCAGATAATCTACCTTTCTTCTTCAAAGTTTTCTCCAGATGCTCTTCAGCAGCTATAACATGATCACCAGTAAAGAATGAAACACCCTTATCAACATTAGAACGTGTATATAGATCAGGATATTCCTCCGATGTCACATTCTCAACCTCGATTTCCTCAAAAAGAAATGACGTATTCCCGGATGGAATACTCGTGTCAAATCGTACTTCATCATCATTAACTACCTCAACATCCTCCTCAGCTACCAACACATCCAACTCTTCATCGTTCAAAACCAATAACAATGAAATTTGATCTCGATACAGGGAAAAGTTCACAAAATCAGGTAAAGCAAATGTTAATGCTTTAAGTAGAGAAGAAAGAGAAAAACCACTACGTGTTCGTGCATTAGGACTAATGATCCAGACGAGTCACACAACTCGGATTCGCGATGCACAACGGGAAGCTTTGAAATCTTGAAAAATAAAAGATGAAAGATTACGAGGTCTTGAGTGTGAGTATGGCAAAGTCTGATGGTACAATATACTTGATCGACCGATTGTGGGTACCACAATATGGAAATTTGTATAATTTAGTATTGGATGAAATACACCAGTCCAAATACTCAATTCACCCAGGATCAACCAAAATCTATAAAGATCTCTAAGAATTCTATTGGTGGCCAAATATGAAAGGAGATATAATGGTTTATGTCAGCAAGTGTCTAACATGTTCAAAAGTGAAAGCTGAACACCAGAAACCATCTGGGTTGTTACAACAGCCTTAAATTCCACAGTGGAAATGGGAAAATATTACCATGGATTTTGTGACCAAACTACCAACGACCCCCAATAACCATGATTCAATTTGGGTTATTGCTGACCGATTGACAAAGTCCGCTCATTTCATCCCAATCCTTGAAAAAGACAGCTTAGAAAGTTAACTAGAAATTACCTGAAAGAGATTGTAGCCGAGCATGGTGTACCCGTTTCAATTATCTCAGACGGAGATGGTTGTTTCGTTTCTTGATTGGCAATCCCTACACGAATCTTGAGGCACACGCTTAGACATGAGCACTGCCTATTATCCTCAAACCGATGGTCAAAGCAAAAGAACCATTCAATCATTGGAAGACATGTTGCGAGCTTATGTTCTTGATTTTGGCAAAAGTTGGGATACCCATTTACCGTTAGCTGAATTTTCCTATAATAATAGCTACCACTCCAGTATTAAAGCTACACCGTTTGAAGCTTTGTACGGGAGGAAATGTCGATCCTCTCATTGTTGGGCCGAAGTCAGAGAAAAACAACTGACAGGACCTGAAGTTATTCAGGAGACCACGACAGGGTCTTCCAGATAAAAAACAGGTTGAAGGCTGCAGCAGACCGACAAAAAAGTTATGCTGACAATTGCAGGAGACCATTAGAGTTCCAGGTAGGAGACCATGTGATGTTGAAAGTCTCGCCATGAAAAGGAGTAATCAGATTCAGAAAAAGAGGAAAATTGAGTCCCCGATATGTTGGACCATTCAAAATCACCGATCGAATTGGTCCAATAGCATATCGACTTTTGAAGAATACACGACGTGTTCCACGTATCTATTTTGAAGAAATGCTTATCCGATGAATCACTGATTGTTTGTTGAAGATATTCGGGTTGATGATAAGTTTTGATTCATTGAAGCCCATAGAGGTCAAGGATTGGAAAATACTAAAGCTTAGACGAAACCGAATCAAATTAGTCAAAGTTCGTTGGAATTCGAGACTTGGTCTGGAATTCACCTGGGAACGTCAAGACCAGATGAAACAAACGTATCCTCACCTATTTCCTGTAGAATCTGAAACCAGTGCCACTTCCTAAATTTCGGAACGAAATTTCTTAAACGAAGGGGAATGTGACATTTGGAAAAAATTTGCAACTAATGTAACAGTGATTAGGTGATAAACTGATATATTATGAATAAAACTTTCTTTAATAATATCCAAAGTTTTTAAAGTCATTGATAAATGATTAAAAAGTCCAAACTTCACCACGTAACGCACATTATGTGGACTGACCTCGGGTGACGATCTAGAAATAAAATAAAATCCTAATGTAACTAAATGACCCCGAAAAATTAAAATGTACGTTAGAATAATAGATTCGATGTATAAACTTCATTTTAGAAAGCTCGAATCGCAAAAATTAAAAAATAAGCAACCAAAAGGCAGTATAAGAAGCTGTAAGGACCCAACACCAACTATTTTCAAAAAATAGTTTCTTTAGCTTATGCTGTCAGGAATTTGATTTCGTTTAAAGTCTGACAAAAATTATTAAAAACGAGATCTGATTGATTACCTAAAACTAGCAATACGTCAAACCAAAACATGAGATCTTGTTTAAAAGCCCAACCCTTTCACCCCCCCCCCCCCTGTCCAGCCACCTCACACCCCTCACCTCCATTTTCCTCCAATCCTAATCTAACATGAAAACTCCTAAAATGATTATGAACTAGTGATAGATTAACTTGTTATAACATTATAACATAATACACCTCTCAATCCTATTATACACATCACCAACCTACTCTCCCTCTCCCTCTGCATATAATCACGGAACCACCACCACTCCCTCAATATCTTGAATTATAACTATACTTGATCAAGAACACACACTACAATTGAAGATTAAGCATCACAGGAAGCAAGAATCATGTAGCATTCGATGTTTCTTAAAAAAAATAAATATTGTTATTTATTTACATTTATTTAATTTTCGTTAAATAAATAATAAAATAATATAAAGGATGGTAGGCTTTAATAGCGTTGGGCAAAAAATAAATAATGGACTAGTGAGCTAATGGGCCTAAGGTCCATACTTAAGGAGTATATATAACCTTAAACCCTTAAGACCTAACCACTTTCCATTTGTTACCAACATACACTTAAAACACACACACTCCCTGTAACATCCCAAAATTTCTAAGAATAAATAATTAATATATTATTTATCTAAGAGGAAAAGTTTACTTCAGTTAGTAGATAAATAAAATAATAAAGATGGAATGATAAGTAAGCTAATTAGATGGAATTAATTATGGACCTAAAAGGAAAGATGGGCTTAAGGGAGTATAGATACCCCTTAAAACCCTAATCCTTTCAATTTTCATAAATCTCCACACCATAGCCTACACCATCAAAACACACATTTAACCCAATTCCCATTTTTGAGAAAACCACCCATAAAGACAAAGATTCCCGGAGATCTAGCCGTCGGATCAGTCTCAAATTTTAACTGAGTGTTTATGGTATATAAATGAAAATTTCCACCAATTAGATCTTCGATCAGCGTTAGGGAAGTCTGATTTTTATCAGCAAAACCATAGCAGCTAAAAAGTGAAGATTCCGGCAACTATTCAGGTGTTCCGGCGACTGTAGCAGCGGTTTCCGGAGAAGGTGAGCTGATGGGTTTATAGATCAGGACGATATGGTTCCGTGGCCGCTTGAATCACTCGAATCGGAATTCGTTTGATATGGTTTTGAGCATCTCGAGTGATTTCATACAAAAACCTCAAAGGTACGTTTTTGTTAAAAAGGCTTACTTTTCATGAACGTATTTACATGAAAATTGGTAGAATGATAGATCGGGTCATGATTATTGATAAAGTAATGAACTTGATAGTAAACGGGTTAGTTAGTTCGTTTCGGGTAAAACGAGTAGTGTTCGGTTTATGAAAAGGACGGGTAAACGAAGTCGGTTTTGCATGAAACTTGGTAGGATAGTAAATCGGACCCTATTATGTGAGAAAGATGTAAACTTTAACCTAAATAAGTTGTTTTCAATGAAAAAAGGGTAAATGGGGTAAGATCCCGGTTTTCCTGTGCCGTAATAATTCGTTATGTGAAACTAACCCTAATTCCGGTTTTCCGGCGATTACGGCACCGGAAAAGCGTATACAAAGATGAAATGAATATTAAAACCCTAACCCTAATTCGTTATGTGAAACTAACGAATTAAAGGTAATTCGTTAACGGATTAGCCTTAATTCGTGAACTGATTCATCAATGAAGGAATGACGAACTAGCTCCGATTCGTTAAATAATTCATTAAGATGATTCGTTAAGGAAGAACAACGAACTAGCTTCAATCCGTTAAAGCCAGTTCGTTATAAAGAGTCCAGTTCGCTATATTATGAATAACGAATTAGAAGTTTGAAAGAATGACAGAAAGGTCCTTGGACTTAGAATAAATGGCTTAATTACATATTAGCCCCTGGACTTTATTAATTTATGAAAGATACCTTTAAAGGTTAACGTGTAACGATTAACTAACCGGGTAATGACTCAATGGAGTAACATCGGCTTAGACACTTAAGATTAGTTAAGTAAGCAGTAAGAAGGGCTAGAACAATATTTAATATTGTATCTATCAAACAGTTAGTCGCGCACAGCAAAGGAAGGGAATAAACTTAAACGGCGGACGCAACCGAGATCAGGTGAGTTTCTAGCCCCACTTCCTTGTTATGTTTTCGGGGCTGTGTGCATACTCGATGTGATAGTTAATACACTTTCCTTAAGTGGTAAGTGTATGCTTGGTATGATTTGTGTATGATGTTTGCTCGACGGTGCGTGAACGATCTTCGGATATTGCATGTACCGTCAGGAGGTAGTTAAAGATATGATTGATATATGATGTATGAATGATGTATGTATGTTATGTATGTATTATTGATAGTACGTGAACGATCTTCGGATATTGCATGTACTGTCAAGGGATGGTTTAAAGATATGGTTGACATATATATGATGTATAATTGATTTATGAATGTACGAAAATTATAATTACGAATGTATTGAAATGTATGGAAGGCATAGTTAGAAAAGGGAACCGACCCTAATAATGTCGGAGATTGTAGGGAACCGACCCTGATAATGTCGGCGAATGTAGGGAACCGACCCTGATAACGTCGGTGCATGTAGGGAACCGACCCTGATAACGTCGGCGAATGTAGAGAACCGACCCTAATAGTATCGGCGAATGTAGGGAGCCAACCCTAATAATATCGGCAAAGGTTATAGGGCGAAATGCTCTTTAAAACTTATATGTATGAATGAAAGTATGTATGTAAGTATGAAAGAAGGAATGAAAGTACGTATATGTAAATATGTAAGTAAATATGAAGGTAGGCACCTACGGGTGCATATGTAAGTATGTGGATGTATTGTATGTCGTCTGATTAACTAGAACTCACTCAGCGTTGCTGACTTTTAGTATGCACGCAGGTTAACAGATTGATACAGCTGGTTTGAGCAGAACACGTGGCAAAATTGAAGAGGCTGGCATCTGCAGATTGGTCATGATGTTTTAATACTATGTTTTAATTATGCTTTGAAAGGACAAGTTATGGTTATTTGTAATGAATTGTTGACAGTTATTATTATTCCGCGAAAGTTTTATTAACTCTGGTATTTAGAACTGTGTTTATGAGTAAATCCAACGTCCAAAGTAGGGCACCGGTAATGGGGCCTTACAAGTTGGTATCAGAGCAAAGTTCGAGAGATTTAAGCATCCTACATGCTTAGACTCGAACAGAGAATGGGATTTAAGTGCGAAAAGAAAGAAGATGCCAGTCCAAGATAGCCATGTGTCACTCAAGCAAGCTCGGTAAAGGTAAAGTATATGATTAATTTCATGTGTAATGTAAGAATGTGTAAGGAAGTTAGATTAATTGCTATAGAAAGAATATTTGAATGTTAGCCTATATGCTAAAGAAAGAATGTGTGTATGCTAGCTTAATTGCTAGGGATAAGAATGTAGGTTATATGTATGTTATGATTGTGTTTGAAGTAGAAACTAGCACAAGTGAAATCACAAAGGGAAATATGTAGAACCTGAGGAGTAATGTAAAGAGTTAATTACACTTGGCCACTGTCATTAACTACTTACCTTACGAATCATGTGCTAAATAATTCCTAGAGTAATAACGTTTGTGTTTCCTTAGAGATAAGATAGATGACTTACAAAGGAACGAGCGCGAAGAGGTCGTACTGGACGCTGTGGTAAGACATGTGCCAACCAAACACCTGTTGAAGAAGGTGTGACAAAGTAATATACGAAAATAATAGGACTTCGACTTTAGGAAGTAAAGAAGAAGGATCACGCCTTGAGCTTGTAGTCATATACACCAAGGGAGTTGCTCAAATGTTTCGCACTACAATGCCAACAATGTTCGCCGAAGCATCAAAGGTAGCCCGAACTATGAAGTCCAACTTGAAGTAGCATGAAAGAGACAGAGATAAGCCAACTATAATGAGTCAAGATAGGTAGTATGTCTGCAATAGTTAACTCCATAAAGTAATTTGCTGGGATCGTGAGTAACGGAGCGAATGACTAGAAAGTAGAGATGATCGAGAAGGACGGGTGAAATTCGAGGCATCCTAATTGAAGAAGGAATGAAAGCACGAGACTTCATAGTTTAGCAAATATGAAAGAAGACGTTAAGAAGAACGTAGTTGTGTACCTGATACTTTATGGAAGAGACCAATAGCGATACTTTCGTCAAAATATGAGAATGGTTAAGAATTGTAAGGTAGAACTAGAGGGACGTGAGTTCCTTTCTACTCTTTATGATTGACCTTAAGAGAGTTAGATGTCGTTTGGGAATGGATTTGACGTCTGAGTTAAAGATCGTATAGCATGTAAGAGTAAGTTGATAAGGTTTATGTCATTGGATGGCGGTATAGTGACGGTTTATGGTAATAAGGAAAGTTCAAGGCCTAACGTCATTCCGATGATAAAAGCTGAAGGTTTGTTAAGGCGAGGGTGCAGTGCCTACCTGGCGTATGTTGTCAAAGCTACGGCCAACATGAAAGAAATGAAAGATGTTCCTGTAGTGTGTGACTAACCAGAAGTGTTCTCGTAGGACCTTTCGGGGTTACCACTAGAACGAAAGGTAAGATTCCAGATAGAGTTAATACCTGGAGCACAACCCGTCGCAAAAGCACCATACCGCCTGGTTCCATCCAAGATGAAAGAGTTAATGTCCCGACTACAAGAACTCCTCGACGAAGGTGTTTTGTGCCTAGAATTTCCCTACAGGGTGTACCAGTGATGATCGTGAAGGAAAAAGACGGAATTATGAGAATGTGTATAGATTTCTACTAGTTGAACAAGCTTACTGTGAAGAATTGATATTGGTTGCCACAGATTGATAATTTTTTTGATCAAATGCACGGTGCGAGTTGGTCCTCGCAAATAGACCTCAGAGTAGGCTATTAACAGTTGTAAGTGAATGAGGCAGACATCCCTAAGACAACGTTTCTGACACGATATGGACACTAAGAATTTCTCGCGATATCGTGTGGATTGAAGAATGCTCCAGCTACATATATGCTTACGATGAATAGGGTGTGTCATCCGATCTTGGACAAACCTGACATTTAATTTTGTTGATGATAATATTGAAATATTCAAGGAATGAGTCCGATCATGCTGAACACTTGAGGGAAGTGTTGGAGACGCTGACGAAAGATTAATTGTATGCTAGGTTTTCAAGGTGTACCACTGATACATGGATACCTCTTCAATCTGAAAGAATAGAATTCGAGGCAAGAAGATGGGCAAGGCTGATAAAGGATTATGATTGTGAAAACAAGTATTATCCTAGAGAGGCCAACGAGGTCACTAACGCACTAAGTCGTAAAGGTGGAGAGGTTATCATGACAATTAAGTCGTATAAATTAGTTAGTACTTCAGAATGCATGAGCGAGATCCACGAGGTACAGCCAAAAGTTATAAAGGGTGAAAGCAAGATGAAAAATAAATGAATTCTCTAGTTACACCGAGAGTTGAAAGATAATACTTATGATGTAAAAATCAGGTTTGGTCGCCTGAGGATACCACGTCATGGATATCTTCCAGGACAAATCCTAGATGAAGGTCATAAGTCTAGATGTCGGTTATAATGAAGGCATATACTAATAGAAGTGAAACGCTTAAGTAGAAGTCAAATTAAGACTAGCCCATGATATGTGATGGCTGTGGATAGACATGATACCTTGCCTACACAGATAAGAACAACCCCAAGTGTTACGAATGTGGAGCTGAAAGTCACACCGCAATAGGATGCTAGAAACCAGGGACAAAATGTGGAAATACATGCGAGGAAAGCGTAGATATGGTTTAGACTTATATCTATCTGAATTGAGTCTTGACACAAATGATTAGTGTGTAATTGATAATCATGTGATCATGGAAGGGAAGTCCTTTGGAATGGAAATGATAGGAGGGTATTATAAACGAAGGTCGAGACGTACCCGAAAGGAAGTCGGTTAAGGTAATTGGTTAAGATAAGATCAAGCAGCCTGATATTCAACGGCAAACAACAATGGATTCATAGGACAACGTGAGACTTGATTAGTCAAGAAAAGGAAGATGTATCATATTGGACTTCATGATCAAGCTACCTTAGATAGCTATAACTCATGAACCCTACGTGTTGATACAGAGCTGAGAATGAAAGAAGGTTTAAGTGGTAACTTAAGGAGTTCTCCAACAAGTTATGCAATGGATGTACTCAAGGATTGCAAGAAGTGTTCTACCTTAAGGGATGGACAAAGGGGTTTCAAGAAATAATCATTAAGGAGGAACTGGGAGTGCTTCCTTACGTTTTGAATGCATCGCAAACAGTATATTTGCTAAAGGTTGCAAATGGACAGAATGGTCATTCAGTGCTCAGTGTAATGATAGTAAGTGCAATGTTTCTATTTAAAGGACAAGTAAGTGCTTGTGGAAGTGATATGCACTAGCAAAGTCTAGATAAGGAAACGTATCATCAAGGACTTCATGGACAAGCTACCTAGAAAGCTAAAACTATTTAACATCACTCGATAATTGTGAGACAAAGTATAAACCGGTAAGTTAGGAAGCTAAGCCGGTTCAAGAAAGAATGTGAATATAGGAAGTAGTCCTTTTACAAGGACTAGCTATGTTTCAAGGACGAACCCTCTTATAAGGAGCGTAGACTTGTAACATCCCAAAATTTCTAAGAATAAATAATTAATATATTATTTATTTAAGAGGGAAAAGTTTACTTAAGTTAGTAGATAAATAAAATAATAAAGATGGAAGGATAAGTAGGCTAATTGGATGGAATTAATTATGAACCAAAAAGGAAAGATGGGCTTAAGTTCCATGGGATTAAGGGAGTATAGATACCCCTTAACACCCTAATCCTTTCAATTTTCATACATCTCCACACCATAGCCTACACCATCAAAACACACACTTAACCCAATTCCCGTTTTTGAGAAAACCACCCATAAAGACACAAAGATTCCCGGAGATCTAGCCGTCGGATCAGTCTCAAATTTTAACTGAGTGTTCATGGTATATAAATGAAAATTTTCACCAATTAGATCTTCGATCAGCGTTAGGGAAGTCTGATTTTTATCAGCAAAACCATAGCAGCTAAAATGTGAAGATTCCGGCAACTGTAGCGGCGGTTTCCGGAGAAGGTGAGCTGATGGGTTTGTAAATCAGGACGAGATGGTTCCGTGGCCGCTTGAATCACTCGAATCGGAGTTCGTTTGATATGGTTTTGAGCATCTCGAGTGATTTCATACAAAAACCTCAAAGGTACGTTTTTGTTAAAAAGGCTTACTTTTCTTGAACGGATTTACATGAAAATTGGTAGGATGATAGATCGGGTTATGATTATTGAAAAAGTAATGAACTTGATAGTAAACGGGTTAGTTGGTTCGTTTCGGGTAAAACGAGTAGTGTTCGGTTTATGAAAAGGACGGGTAAACGAAGTCGGTTTTGCATGAAACTTGGTAGGATAGTAAATCGGACCCTATTATGTGAGAAAGATGTAAACTTTAACCTAAATAAGTTGTTTTCAATGAAAAAAGGGTAAATGGGGTAAGATCCCGGTTTTCCGGCGATGACGGCGCTGGAAAAGCGTATTCAAGGATGAAAAGAATATTAAAACCCTAACCCTAATTCGTTATGTGAAACTAACGAATTAAAGGTAATTCGTTAACGGATTAGCCTTAATTCGTGAACTGATTCATCAATGAAGGATTGACGAACTAGCTCCGATTTGTTAAATAATTCGTTAAGATGATTCGTTAAGGAAGAACAACGAACTAGCTTCAATTCGTTAAAGCCAGTTCGTTATAAAGAGTCCAGTTAGCTATATTATGAATAACGAATTAGAAGTTTGAAAGAATGACAGAAAGGTCCTTGGACTTAGAATAAATGGCTTAATTACATATTAGCCCCTGGACTTTATTAATTTATGAAAGATACCTTTAAAGGTTAACGTGTAACGATTAACTAACCGGGTAATGACTCAATGGAGTAACATCGGCTTAGACACTTAAGATTAGTTAAGTAAGCAGTAAGAAGGGCTAGAACAATATTTAATATTGTATCTATCAAACAGTTAGTCACGCACAGCAAAGAAAGGGAATAACCTTAAACGGCTGACGCAACCGAGATCAGGTGAGTTTCTAGCCCCACTTCCTTGTTATGTTTTCGGGGCTGTGTGCATACTCGATGTGATAGTTAATACACTTTCCTTAAGTGGTAAGTGTATGCTTGGTATGATTTGTGTATGATGTTTGCTCGACGGTGCGTGAACGATCTTCGGATATTGCATGTACCGTCAGGAGGTAGTTAAAGATATGATTGATATATGATGTATGAATGATGTATGTAAGTTATGTATGTATTATTGATAGTACGTGAACGATCTTCGGATATTTGATGTACTGTCAAGGGATGGTTTAAAGATATGGTTGACATATATATGATGTATAATTGATTTACGAATGTACGAAAATTATAATTACGAATGTATAGAAATGTATTGAAGGCATTGTTTGAAAAGGGAACCGACCCTAATAATGTCGGCGAATGTAGGGAACCGACCCTGATAATGTCGGCGAATCTAGGGAACCTACCCATGTCGGCGAATGTAGGGAACCGACCCTGATAAGGTCGGCGAATGTATAGAACCGACACTATTAGTATCGGCGAATGTAGGGAACCGGCCCTAATAATATCGGCAAAGGTTATAAGGCGAAATGCTCTTTAAAACGTATATGTATGAATGAAAGTATGTATGTAAGTATGAAAGAATGAATGAAAGTACGTATATATGTAAATATGTAAGTAAATATGAAGGTATCCACCTACGGGTGCATATGTAAGTATGTGGATGTATTGTATGTCGTCTGATTACCTAGAACTCACTCAGCGTAGCTGACTTTTAGTATGCACGCAGGTTAAAAGATTAAGACAACTGGTTTGAGCAGGACATATGGCAAGATTGAAGAGGCTGGCATCTGCAGATTGGTCATGATGTTTTAATACTATGTTTTAATTATGCTTTGAAAGGACAAGTTATGGTTATTTGTAATGAATGGTTGATAGTTATTATTATTCCGCGTAATTTTTATTAACTCCGATATTTAGAACTGTGTTTATGAGTAAATCCAACGTCCAAAGTAGGGCACCGGTAACGGGGCCTTACACTCCCAAATCTCTTAGAGATTTCGGATCTTATCAAACAAAATAAAGCTCAATTATTATCACTATAATAACAAGAGATCATCAAGTTTAGCTCGAGCAAAGGCTAAACCCGAAATCCGGATCGTTTAAGGTACGCTATTCTAAAGATCGTTCATTTGATATTGGTTTTCTATGAAAATGATGTGAACCTTAGATTGGGGTCTAAGGGTTAATACATATACTAACTTGACGTTAAAATATGAACTTGGGTCACTAGCATTTAGAAGTCCATTTACTCCGAAATTTAAACAAAAATGGAATTGTAATGCTGGTATCTTGGGGTTCTTAAAGGTTAAATTTAGACTTGTTGTTTTGATTTGATTTGTGGTTATGGAAACCAGTTAAATGTATTAATTTACAGATATTTTAAGTTTATATATGTACTAAGTGCTCTTGAGTTTTATAAACTTATTTTTTAAAATAAAGTTATGAAAATACTTTATGATGAAAATGCCCTCAGAAGATGGTAGGCTTGGTAAGTTAGACAAGTAGGTCATTGGCATGGTAGTTTTGTATGTAAAATAAATAAAATAAAAGGAGTTGGATAGTGGGTGTTGACTGACACTCTGGAAGCTCAGATCCCGACAATTGGGCAGTGGCACATATATATACAGGTTATATTTTAGTAGGTAACTTAACGCCCCAAATGGTGAAAGAATCATCATATGCCCCGGAAGATAGATTGTTACGCCCTAAATGTGGGTATATACTTCAAAAGAAACTTGTCTAAAACTACCTATATGCGGCAGGGGTCGGGTTATTGATGTGAGATGGGTCCAGAGCTCTAAGACAGATGAGACAGAGAAAATAGAAAGTATTCGTGTATATATTTTACAGAAACTTGAAATAAAAGTGGGCGATAAAGTAGCTGGAATACATGAAAATAAGGGTATCATTTCAAAAATTTTACCTATGGGTCGGATTCATTTAACTCATTAGTTAAGTTCGGCTGATTTAGAATTCAAGATTTAGTTAAACCGGGTTATAAAATTGATAAAGGTTCAAACTTTATCCAAACCAATCTAGATCTTGGTTGAGTGTAATGGAGAAATGATAATAATTATTATAACTATAGATACTATTAATTAGGGGTGTGCATGGGTCGGTTTCGGACGGTTTTGAGCCAAACCCATAACCATAACCGATATGTCGGTTAATGGATAACCATAACCATAACCGACCCGTTATGGCTGTTTTGGTTAATCGGTTTTGTAGGTTATTGCGAGTCGGTTATGGGTCGGTTAACCGTAACCAAAACAATTTAATTGGGCCTAAAAGTTTGGTACCAATTATTACAAACACGCGATGACATAATCTACCAAAGTATAATCCATAATATAAATACCAAATATTCAATAAAAGAATGACATTATATAATCCAACAATGACTTAATTTGATAACAAACGTTGAACCAAAAACATCAAAATGTATAATTTAACAACATGTTTGGTGGAAGTTAATCCCAAACATATTGTTGGTTAAATAAATAGTTCGGTTCGGTTATGATGGGCTTGGACTTATCTTTAATCAAAACCGACCCGTATTTGGCGGTTTTAAAATTCATTAAACCGACCCGCCGGTTATGTCGGTTATCGGTTAAAATTGGTTCGGTTACATCGATTATGGTTCGGTTTGACGGTTTTAGCGGTTAAGTTGCTCACCCTTACTATTAATAATAAATAATAACGTAGATGATGGTAATAATATGAGTGATAGGTAGTGGGCTAAAACATAATAATAATAATAATAATAATAATAATAATAATAATGTGAGTTCTATGTAATAATTGAATAGTGATTAAAAATAATAATAATAATAATAATAATAAGTGTTATTATTTATTATTAATAATAAATAATAACGTAGATGATGGTAATAATATGAGTGATAGGTAGTGGGCTAATAATAATAATAATAATAATAATAATAATAATAATAATAATAATGTGAGTTCTATGTAATAATTGAATAGTGATTAAAAATAATAATAATAATAAGAGAATGCAGTAGCAGCATCGCATCTCGACAAAAATAAGAAGAGAAAAAATAATAATAATAACAATATCAATAATATATAGTTTGGTCATAAAGGGAAGGGAATGAGACAACGGCAGGAGGTATATATTGAGATGAAAGGAACCTTTAACATCAAGATGAGTTGGTTGGGTGGTTAAGACATGGGGATTGATGTGAAAAACGAGGTCTATAAAAATTTAACCTAACCTAGACACTCTATTTTTAAATTTATAAATCTAGACTATTCTAATGCTAGATCACTAGACAGGCAAGTGTACCTATTAACTATAGTAAAGCTTAATGAAATCCGGATATCGAACCCAAAGGACACTAGCGACACCTAAACAAGACTCTGACTATGAACTTAATTAAATAGATTTAATTGTTTCGGTGTTTTTTTTATTAACTATAAACTATAGAATACTTAAACTAAAACTGACACTGACACTGACACTGACAAACTTCACACTATGATTTAGACGAACTTTAGATAAGAGAAGCACTACCTAGGTTTAGAATCCTAGTTGTGAATCTTAGATCTCTTTCGGCTATGGAAACAATTATGGAACCAGGATCTTAGAATACGACACCCTTAAGCGACCTAGTGGATCCCTGATCATTCTCCGGGTGTGACCTACAAGGAAACTAAGGACGTTTAAACTTACCGGTTGGTTGGATTACAGTCAGTCTCTCCAACAATACTAAAGTACCCTAAAAGATAGATTACCTGTCAGTCTCACTATCTCAATACACTCTAAAGTGCAAGGGGTAACCTAAACACATTCGATAAGACACGAACTACAAAGAAACTAAGGAAATCTAAGAAACCTTCTGTCAGAGCATTCTAGCCTAAACACCTAATCCCAAGGACAATCCGACTATCTATTACCTCTCAGTATCTGGATAGGTAGAATATAAAGTTATAACAAATCACTAACCAATGTTCCAATGGATTACTACGTCTAGCAAAACCATAAATTATCACAAACACATAGTAAGTGACCTAAACATGCGACTATAACTTAAAAACATTCAACAAGACACATGCGGAACGAAGATTAATAATAAATTAAAACTAGATACGTAAACACATCAAATTAATCATAAAAATATTCTTTACTCTAGTATTAATCCAACATTAAAAACCAAAAACCAAGATATAATCCGCGAATCACAAAGTATTCATCAAAAACCTAGTTAGCCAACAATCATGCTCAAGAACAAAACAAAATAATCTTGTTCAAAATCTGAATTCATAATAAAAATAATAAAATCAAACCAGAATATATTTTTGAATGGCTAGATATTAATCTTGTATGCTCTCTATACCCGAACCAACCCTACCTGCTCTCTTCTCTATTTATTTATCTTCTGTTGTTCCGTCCACAGAGGATGCCCCGAGTGATTTTTCTTTTAATCTTCTATCATCCCCCTAATGATTGTTTGACTTGTAGGTTTTTAGATGGGTCCTCTCACAATCTGTCGTAGCCAACAAGTTTTACTTGATGGATCTGTGTAAGCCTATTTCATCTTTTCAAAAAAGGCTACTAGGCCACAATGACCATAGATGGTCAGTCAAACAAGCACAAGACCACAGGTTAATTAAATTGATTTCAATTGTATTTACTTTTCAACATTACGTGATCCAAACATAAAAACCAACTAAAATTCTTTTCTTTCTCTTTGTTTCTTTTTAATTTATTATTATTATTATTATTATTATTATTATTATTATTATTATTATTATACATCCCCAAATAATAGATGATGGTTAAATAGAATATTTATTTAAATATTTATTCGGGTCTAAAGTTTAGTAAAATTACTTCATTTAAGCTCGTTGTCTCTTATAACTTTAAAACCTCACATATGAGCCAATTATGAATAATATTCAATAAAAACATTGCTCAAAAATACTTAAAAGTATAGGAAATCTTTATATAATAATATAAGTATTTTAGACCACATCAAATATCCCCACACTTAAACATTTATCGCCCTCGAAAAATATATAATGCAATGGAATCAGAATTCAAGACTGATCTCTAAAACATATAGGTGAACTTTTAAGCATAGATAAATGCAAAAATCGCGATTGCCGATATTGTTGTTCACTTAAACCCAGCCACCAGCCTATCAAGCCCCCATCATATTTTACAATTAAGTTCATGTGATATCAATAAACCTATGGGTCTTACACATAAAGAGCTACCGATCCGCTTACTCCCATCTCATGAATAATCAAGACAATTTAAACCGGGTTGAAACATACTAGTTCAACCTATCACCGTAAGCTAAGAACCCTTTAATGGTAAGAAGAAAATACACTTAGATGGACATATGGCTAATAGGTCAATTGAGGTCGCACAAGAATTCCCTAAATATTATTGGACTTTATCCTATGTATTCCCTAAAAATATATTTATCGACTAAAAACATTGAGCCCCAATGGTGTATCCTCAAAGTCACCATCCCCTTGGTAACACGTAAATTCTTAGTCTCGTCTAGTATGTGCACTTTGACCTCTATTTCTATTTTTCAGAATGCTTCTTTGGCATTTTTTTATTACATAACTATCTCATTTTCAATTTTTTTCGGACCAATTCTTGGAATACTTATAACTTTCATAACATACTTTTTTTTCTTTTTTTTTTGTATGCTCTTAGGCATCTTTAACCTATAAATATAACTAATTACTAGAGCTTGTATAAAGATGGACACGGTGGGGGAGCCACCACTCGTTATTTACTTTCATAAAATAGAGTGGTGTGCTAATTTAAAGTGCATGTAATTCTCACCACCTCAAAGTAGTCGGATTACGATAATACTCCCTATGCCTTATCGGATTTTCAGCTTCACTATCCCTCACCCCCCCCCCCCTCAAGATGAGAACCCACAAGGATTAAAATGTATTATGTATATTAATAATAATCAAGGGAAACCTTTCAAAGCTATTTGGGCCTACCGACGCATCCCAAGCTTAGTGCGTTATCTTTTACTTAATCCCATATATAATAGTAGTTTTAAAAGATCAATCTCAAGTTTTTCTATCATTTTCCATTATTTGCAAGAAAACATTTGTTAAACACTTGGGACTTTTTTTCAAAAAAAAATTTCAACTTATTTATTTATTTATTTTTGCTTTAGAAAAAATGATAGTTTCCCATCGTCACACTTAAATTTCACATTGTCTTCAGTGTGAGAAAAAAGAAATGAGAAATAAAAATAAAGCAAAAAATAAAAATAAACTAATAAATTGGTACAGACTCTCATGGTAAATTGCAGTGGTCGTGTGTCATGAGTCGTGATCCGTGCCCTCCAATTCGAATGCGATCAACAAATGCTGCAATGATGTAATCTTTCACGAAAGAAAATGACAATCCTGAAGCAAGTGGCATCCCCACACTTGTTTAACCAAAATTCATCACCTATCTCATAAGCATTCATGGAACAACCCGCAAACAAGAGAAGAAACACCCGGCAAAACAAAGAACAAATAAAAATGAAAATAAAATAAAAAGAAAAGATATTACCGGGTTACCTCCCGGGAAGCGCTAAGTTTACAGAAGAGTCTTCAGCCGGACTCGCTCCTGAAACCTTAATAAGGAGGTTTCTCCTTTATCCTTTTCCCATCGGTGCTCCTCGACACTCTTCTCTTAGAATTATTTGGGAAGAAACCATTTACAAAACTCTTATGGCCCAAATATATGAATTTAGCTCGACCCATGTAACACCCTGGCTAAAGCGGAAACGCTTGAGTGTGACGTACAAATTGCCTAAAACACATGTGACACTAATAAGTGACAATATTATCATTAATTGATTTAAACATCAAGTACACAAGTTTGTAACAAGAAATACATGAAAAATTACAAGAACAATTTCACAACTTATCCATTTATTGATATACCCTAAGTTCTAATGTTTTCTTCATGTGTCAACTTCGAATAGATGTACCTGTAGCATATATATAAAATAATGTCAACTATATGAATAGTTGGTTAGTTCACACAAGTTTTGATATAAGTACATAAAATTCCACAATTCCATGAACAAGTGTAAATGAGCAAGTAAGGTCCTTTCCAGTTGGGATTGTGCACCAATGTCATCGGATAATACCGCAAGTAAGTTTCCTTTCCGTTGATAAAAATCAACGTACTCAGATCGGGGGTCCCTATTCCACTCATAACATCGAGGTCCTGAGTGCATAGGGGGCGCATGATCATACTTAATGAGGAAACCATGAGCACGTAATCTTTGAGCAAGTAAGCAAATCAACACACAAGTCCATGTAACGAATTGTAGTTTGTAAATAATGAATAAACGAAATCGTAATGTTGATAGGATATATATGCTACCCCCAAAATATGTGAAAGCGTTAAAAAGGGGGTGTGAGAAACTCACCTTTGATATTGGAGACAACTTGAAACAAATAACCAAAGCGAGATAACAAACGAAGCAATTGAATCTCACGAAATTATAAATAATAACGAAGATACAAAAAAAATCAAGGACTAGTAACCAGAATTATAAATGGGGACTTGGGGATTTTTAATAAGTTTAACAAAAATGAATAAATTTAATATAAATCATTTGATGTTTATTAGTTGAAGAATGATTTGTAGACAAATAATTATAACTTATTAATATTAGATTAAATAATAATATTAATAGCAATTTATGGTTAAACATTTGTTTCCAAGTAACATAATTAATTAATTAATTCTCATAAATAGTAGTTATGTTGAAATAAAATAAACAATAATTAATTTACTCAATTATTAATTCAAAGATATGAAGTATGTTATATCTATTGTAAAATATTTTAAATAAATGAAATTTTTATAAATAATCTTATTTAAAGAAAGTTTATAAGTTATGATGATCGACAAATCATAAGATTTAGATAAATATATATTCATGTTTGTTCTTGCAAAATAACTAGGCTTGATCCAAGACTTAGAAAAATCAAAGTGTTCATCTTGGATATCCATGATCATAATGATTCTTAAAACCAAAATATAATATTTTTATGATAAAAGTAACATGATCATGAAGAACAACTTATGAACAAGTATGAACATTCAAGATAAAATCAAAACAAAATCTATAAAATGATTGAAATGGTATCAACTTACTCGTTAATTCTCTTAAACTTAAGAAAAAAATGGATTGAGGTGTGAAAATAATAGAGGATTTGTCCAACTTTTATATTGAAAATATAGAGTTGTTAAGTATTAAGGAAATTATGAAAATTAATCATATTTAATATAATTAAAACACAAATTAAAAATTGTTTAATAGGGTATTCAAAAGGTTTAACTATTTTAATAAATTTTATTGAATTAAAACACTCATTAGTTTTTATTAGTTAAGTAACATATGTAAAGATGATGACAATAATAAAATTAATAATAATAATAATAATAATAAAGTAGTAGTTGTAGTTAAATAATAAATATAGTAAATTGCATGGGACATGTACTTAAATATTTGATCTTGATTATGAAGGTTTTAAATGAGTATGTAATACTACAAAGGTGGTGAAATGTATAATTGCATAGAAATGATCACATAAAATACATTAATAAAAATTGAGATTAATTAATAATATTATAAAAATATATAAATTTAAATAGAAACAAAACCGAAAATTTAAAATGGGTCGAGTTTTCGGGTTTTAGAAATTTTAGAAATTTTAGAAAAGTAACGAATGTTAAAGGACTTACAACTTTTAGAAATTTCGTCCCGAAATTAGAATAAAAATTTTAAAAAAATGAAGAGAACAACTAATAAACGTAGTTGTTGGAAATTTTAGCAATTTTATACACGCACAATTAAAATAAAATAACGTAGATCTTTGAATAACCTGAAAGAACGCCACAAATAGGAAATATGACAAGGACACTTATATATAGGATGTACCAGCGGTGTATTCACCATGCCCTTATCATATTGTATTTGACCCGTTCTCCAAAAATCATTCCAAGTTCCGAGTTATTTCACACAACCGTACTTATTATATTTTCGATGCGAGGACTTTGATAATTACGTGTCGACCCGTAATTACCTCTATCGTCGGATGGTCCATATAACTTGCTTTATTGTGTGGTTTTAAGACATAGACCTTAGATAAAGAAAAAAAATATTCTCATATAGAACTTCAAAAAAAAATGAATTAAAAAGGGTAAAAACATTACAAAACACATTAATAGACCGTTCAGGCCAAGGACAATGTTAAAACACTAAGTCAAGTAAATAAAATCATTGTGTCTAAACCAAGTGAACGATGTTGAAAACGAAATAAACGAGGTAATGAAATTAAAGAACGAAACATTTAGAATTATAACCATAGTAACATGTAATTGAAATACTGGGATCGAGAATAACGTGGTAGGTAAACGTAGCATTTAACCAACGAAATACGAACATGTAAATTTGATAACGCATTGGGTTTGAGAATAGATTAGATAAACGAAACTGTTATATATCAAAAAGTTTAACGAATGTAAATCTCTTAATAATATACAACGTAACTAGCGGCAACATTGAGATTAATAAACAATTACATCTTACGAACATGTAAATTTATAATAAAGTGAAATGAGTGAACGAAATTTAATATCAATATCAGATAGGTCTATAAAAAGAAAATTTCCAATAATAACCTTGAGTTTATCAAAGTAAACAATTGAATTTTTTTTTAAAGCAAAATGACGCATTTGTCTCAAATTGATGAAAACACGAACAAACAAATGGTTCAAATAAAACATTGCGTGGGAGAGAAATAAACGAAGAATCCAAAACAATTTGTGTAACAATAACATAACATAAACTCAGCATGTACATGGGACACAATTCCGGTTCAAAGTAAACGAATTTATTAAGAGAGAGTCGGTCACAAATATTCAAATGTAAAAATATCATGAAAACACGGTTTCTATTAGGTAGCTATGTACACATAAATGTTCATAGTCTCAATTTTCACTTAACGGGTATTTTTAAGAAAAAAATGGGTCATAGACCATGAGATTTGAAATAACAACGTAACTCAATTTAGCAAAGAAAATAAGTATGATGTACGAATTTACGTTTTGTAAATATACGAACGAATATGGATCCAAAATCAATGGACAATCAAAATAAACTACGTAAACAATATTCTAAAGAAGTGGATGTAGTCACTTTGGGTAAGTTCGAAACATACGTGAAAGAGAAAAATAAAGAAAAGTAAATGTAGCTTGCGATGCTTGTCTTCTCGAATATAGGTTTGTTTGTGGCATGAAGGTTGCCGTGGAAGGTGATGCCATGATTTCATAGCCGAAACTCATTGGCGTTAACGAAGTGGAAAGAAGGGAAGGGATATATCACATCGGTTGTAAATCGTGGTGTTTTTATATCTCATGTTGAAATAAGATTATTTTATTTTAGTTAGGAAAAACGTTTTTAACTAGCGCTAAAACTTGAGAATTTTATGAAATCCTTAACGTAAAAATAAATGTTTTCTTTTGGCCAGCTGCCTAGGAAAGAGATTGTCAAATAACTTGACTTGTTGAATGAAATATAGCCTCAAAAGGGCTTAAGATTTGTTTGAAACAAAAAGTTTACTTTTAATATGGTTTGAAATAATAATTACATTATTATTAGAGGTGAAGATAATACTAGTAATAATAATATTACTAATAATAATAATAATAAAAATATTATTGAATAAAAAAATAGTTTCAAAAGGGCTCAAAACTTGTTTAAAGCAAATATTTTACTTTAAATATTATTATATAATAGTAGTGACGATGATACTAGTAATAATAATATTACTAATATCAATAATAATAAAAAAAAATATTAACAATAATAATAATAACAATTCTAACAATAATCATTGATAACTAATGTAATAATAATAATGATGGTGACGGTAATGGTACTAATAACAAAAGTTGTAGTAATATTAATAATGATAGTAATATTAATAACTTTAATAATAATAATAATAATAATAGAGGTAATAAATTCTTTTTAAAGAAAATCAATTTGACCGAAGATTAAAATAACTAAGGATTTGGGATTAGGCGCGAGGCGTTAGTAAAAGAAATAAAATGTAGGGAGGTATGCAAAAGAAAATATAGACGAGTTTGATAAGTTTTGTAAAGATCTAAGTATTGGAACCGTAAAATCGTGTAAGGTCGAAAAAGGATGCGGGTGAGGATATTGCATGGCGGAAACAAGTTAGGCCTTCCAAAGTATAGCGGGTGTGCTAGGGTCACCACAATGATAGCAGGCTTGAAGCATGAGGTCAAACATCTGATTGAGACAAATGGTTAGGTACAGGTCTTGCAGATTGGTGAGTGACGTTGAGTTTGGGTGGGTTTTAGCAAATAGTGGTAATTGAATCTACCACAAATTGAAGTATATAAACGTTTCAGGGAACTAAAGTGGTGGGATTTACACATACTGTACAAAGGGTGTGTTTCTGCGCGAGGCTTTTCGGTTGTGTTTAGCTTGCGTTTCCTAGAATGGTGTTGGTTTGAATTTGAATTTACTATAGCGATGAAGGTAGGTATGGTTAATCGTGGGGTGTTGGGATCGCAGAGGCCATTTTCTTGATAACTCGGATTGTCATTTTGTGGGTTGAGTGCGACAACTAGGAAAACGAGAAGGCTGATACGAAACATGAAGAATTCACGTGACTTGGAATGTAAGTATGAAAACGACTAATAGATACATCAATAAAAACAAGTATTGAAAATTAATCGCATGAAACAAATATGAAATCGAAATTTGAATCCCCATTAAACGTCATGAGTTTTCACCTTTCAATAAACGAAAACCTCATAAATTATTAAATAATCATATGGAAAAAGTATTAAACTTAACAATAAATAGTGAAATCGAATTGAAAATCGAGTGTTCATGAACCACCCTGACTTTTTAAATTTTCACTTCTAAAACATAAGGGTAAATGAATATGGAAATAAGGTAATCGATTTGAAATTCGACCATTCACGTATCATCATGACCTTTCAAATTTTCAATTCTAAAACGTAGTAGTAAATAAATAAAATAATATAGTAATCAAATCGAAATCCAACCATTTATGTATCACCATAACTTTAAAGTTTTCAATTCTAAAACATAATAGTAAAATAAAAAAGAAATCGTTTGAAATTTGGTTATTACTTTGCAAACTTTTAAAAGTTTAAGCTGTAAATGAGCGTATAAATAAAGAAAACGTGTCACAAAACTTTTTAAAAAACTTAACTATTCTCGTATGAAAATGCGTAATTAAATCTAACCGAATGTTGGGTATTGGTGTACAGACTTCCAGTTAAAACATATTGTAAAACATAGAGGAGTGCAACCATATTTTTCTCACAAAGAGAACATGGTCACGTTTGAAAATTTAAAGTTGTGATTCATATGGCGTTGAAACTGGTATGCTTTGGCTTAATACAGTTCATGCTCTTTCCTAACTCTCCAGGTAAGCAACCGGGTCCCGCTTCTGATTGGGATTTATACGCATTGCTTATCCTTAGGTTTCAATAACCTTGGTGTCAAGAGTTTCGGAAAACAGGCACGCCCCCTTACAGTTTACTACATACCCGCCATATAGAACCATCTATAAGAAGAATAAATATCGGAACACAATAATAAAAATCAATAATTGAAAATATTGGAAAACTCTTTGTTTTTAGGCATAAGCCTTGGACTTGTGTGTGCTTGTGTAATTGAAGTAATTGAATCATCTGTATAATAGTATTTGCGTACATGAGGCATAAACAAATTAATAATAACCAAATAATGTGCATTGAACAATCAAATAAGACTCACATAATTTCTAATCATGCAACCTAAACAATTAATCAAATAAACTATAACCAACAAGAACACTACGTCTAATGTCCTATATTATAGTCACGGCTCTGATACCAATCCGTAACACCCCGGCTAAAGCGGAAACGCCTGAGTGTGACGTACATATTACCCAAACAACATGTGACACTATTAAGTGACAATATTATCATTAATTGATTAAAACATCAAGTACACAAGTTTGTAACAAGAAATACATGGAAAATTACAAGAGCAATTTCACAACTTATCAATTTATTGATATACCCTAAGTTCTAATAATTTCTTCATGTGTCAACTTTGAATAGATGTACCTGTAGCATATATATATATAAAATAATGTCAACTATATGAATAGTTGGTGAGTTCACACAAGTTTTGATATAAGTACATAAAAATCCACAATTCCATGAACAAGTGTAAATGAGCAAGTAAGGTCCTTTCCAGTTGGGATTGTGCACCAATGTACTCGAATAATACCGCAAGTAAGTGTCCTTCCCGTTGGTAACAACCAACGTACTCGGATCGGGGGTCCTTATTCCACTCATAACATCGAGATCCTGAGTGCATAGGGGGCGTATGATCATACTTAATGAGGAAATCATGAGCACGTAATCTTTGAGCAAGTAAGCAAATCAACACAAAAGTCCATGTAACGAATTGTAGTTTGTAAATAATGAAAAAACGAAATCGTGATGTTGATAGGATATATATGCTACCCCCAAAATATGTGAAAGCGTTAAAAAGGGGGTGTGAGAAACTCACATTTGATATTTGAGACAACTTGAAACAAATAACCGAAAGCGAGAGAACAAACAAAGAAATTGAATCTCACGAAACTATAAATAATAACGAAGATACAAAAAAAATCAAGGACTAGTAACCAAAATTATAAATGGGGACTTGGGGATTTTTAATAAGTTTAACAAAAATGAATAAATTTAATATAAATCATTTGATGTTTATTAGTTGAAGAATGATTTGTAGACAAATAATTATAACTTATTAATATTAGATTAAATAATAATATTAATAACAAATTATGATTAAACATTGGTTTCCAAGTAACATAATTAATTAATTAATTCTCATAAATAGTAGTTATGTTGAAATAAAATAAAGAATAATTAATTTACTCAATTATTAATTCAAAGATATGAAGTATGTTAAATCTATTGTAAAATATTTGAAATAAAAGAAATTTTTATAAATAATCTTATTTAAAGAAAGTTTATAAGTTATGATGATCAACGAATCATAAGATTTAGATAAATATATATTCATGTTTATTCTTACAAAATAACTAGGCTTTATCCAAGATTTAGAAAAATCAAAGTGTTCATCTTGGATATCCATGATCATAATGATTCTTAAAACCAAAATATAATATTTTTATGATAAAAGTAACATGATCATGAAAAACAACTTATGAACAAGTATGAACATTCAAGATAAAATCAAAACAAAAGCTATAAAATGCTTGAAATGGTAACAACTTACTTGTTAGTACCCTTAAACTTAAGAAAAGAATGGATTGAGGTGTGAAAATAATGGAGGATTTGTCCTCCTTTTATATTGAAAATATAGAGTTGTTATGTCTTATGGAAATTATGAAAACTAATCATATTTAATATAATTAAAACACAAATTAAAAATTGTTTAATATGGTATTCAAAAGGTTTAACTATTTTAATTAATTTTATTGAATTAAAACATTCATTAGTTTTTATTAGTTAAATAACATATGAAAAGATGATGATAATAATAAAATTAATAAAAATAATAATAATAATAATAATAATAATAATAATAATAATAATAAAGTAGTAGTTGTAGTTAAATAATAATTATAGTAAATTGCATGGGACATGTACTAAATATTTGATCTTGATTATGAATGTTTTAAATGAGTATGTAATACTACAAAGGTGGTGAAATGTATAATTGCATAGAAATGATCACATAAAATACATTAATGAAAATTGCAATTAATTAATAATATTATAAAAATATATAAATTTAAATAGAAACAAAACCGAAAATTTAAAATGGGTCGAGTTTTCGAGTTTGAAACGTAACGAATGTTACAACCGACCAACTATTAAATTTCCTAGGACCGAACTTGAGCCCCTACATCTTCTTTCTTATTCCGTTAGCAAATTTTCTAAACCTCAACACGTCCTGGATTGAGATTGAGTACAGTTCGTTTTTCGATTTATCAGATTTGAGGTGTAGTGTCGTAGGAACCGAATCACTTACTATCTCATGGTTCCCTCGCAAGGCCCCTTCTCGATCCCCACACTTGGCTCGTTATACAGTAAATCTTCAAGATGTTTTAAATCACCAAGTGGGTCAAGCTCTTCTTCTTCACAACACAGAGTGGGCATATCAAATAACTCATCACCAAATTCCAGCTCCCATGAAGGAATGTGCTCCTCCTTAGTGTCGTTCTTCATCACTTCATCGATTTCAACAACAGTGTCATGAGGCAAGTTTACCACCTCTATCTCCTCATCACCCAAAAAATCATCATCAGTTGGTGCGGATTCATAGTACCAAAGAGCGGGATACTGATGAGTTGAATTGACTTCTTGCTTGACTGAAGGTGGGACTTGTTCGTCCATTATCATCTTTGGCTCCGAATCTAGCTGAAGATCCTCATTGTACATTATAAACGAGTCTGAAACAACAAGTAGTATCGCACCTGTTGCAATTTGAATAGTAAACAAGTTTCCTTCTGTATCATAAAAATAAACATTTCGTGGTTTCATGATCTATAATAGCCTGTATTTCCCGATCTCTTTTCTCTCTCGTTGCTCTCATCCTCAAGTAATTCATCTTGTGTTTCATATCACTGCAGTTGGGAATACTGTCTAGCATCGTAGTCCATGGAGTACCCCGATGAATTTGGACAACGCACAGTAAAATGGGGTCCTCCAAAGATCTCGCACATGATATAAGACAAAAATAGATAACACAAAAATACTCACAAGACAAGCCACAAAGAACACAGAAAGACACGAACTCACAAGATACACCACAACTCAAAACACAAAAAGACCAATAATACGAATAATAATACTAAAATATTTACAAAAATTACTAGACACACTAAAAAGTCTCCCTAAAACCTACTAGACGTAAACTATTAGACACACAAATAATACCAATTAATCAATTAAGTTCAATCAAAGCTTGTTTCGCTATCGCCTAAGTGTCCCCGGCAACGGCGCCATAAACTTTATGTGCAGAAAGCGGCCTATAAAAACTTAACCTAACCTAGACACTCTAGTTTTAAATTTATAAATCTAGACTATCCTAACGTTAGACCACTAGACAGGCAAGTGTACCTATCAACTCTAGTAAAGCCTAATGAAGTCCGGATATCGAACCCAAAGGACACTAGCGACACCTAAACAAGACTCTGACTAAGAACTTAATTAAATAGATTAAATTGATTCTGTGTTTTTTTATTAACTATAAACTATAGAATACTTGAACTAAAACTGACACTGACACTAACAGACTTCACACTATGATCTAGACGAACTTTAGATAGGAGAAGCACTACCTAGGTTTAGAATCCTACTTGTAAATCTTAGATCTCTTTCGACTATGGAAACTATGATGGAACCTGATGTGCTAAATACAGTCAATAAATATTAACTAAATTAAACAAGTAATAATAACAAGACCTATTATTATTAAAATACTGACCTTGTCCTTGATTATAAGAGTTTTGAAATCCGGGTGGTGCACCCGACGGACGCCAGTTAGCATTATTCTTATTCAAGTTCTTTTAAGTGTTCCAATTCTGACTGTTGTTGTAATTGTTGGGAAACCTATTCTGACCAGCAACAAAGTCAACATGTTGATTCATCACCGGGCACTCCAATGTACCATGTCCACCTCTACAAAACTCACACCTGTCCACCTTGGTCTTCAGCTCCTTAACCTCTCGAGTTAGTGATTCCAAAGCAGTAGCCACACTAGTATCCAGATTAACCTGGTGTACACCTCGAGCCGATGAGGATGTACTGCTAACGGAAGTGGAATTCCCGCGTCGTGGCCCTTTGGCGAGGTCCGATTGATCGAAGCTCTCAAACATCTCGTTACATTCGGCGACATTCTTCCTAGCCAGTAGACTTCCTCCCGCGTCCTTGTCGAACCGAACTTGGGTTTTCGTAATTCAACCCATTGTAGAATTTCTCCACGAGAGCCCATGGCGTGAGTCCATTCTGTGAGCATCGAGACAACAAGCTCTGAAAGCGATCCCAAGCATGACAATATTGCTCATCCGGCTCCATGTGAAACGAGTGAATCTGATCGCGAAGAACAGCCGCTTTTGCCGGTGGAAAGTATCTCTTGATAAATGCAAAACGTAGTGCTTGTCAAGTGGTGAACGTGCCAGGTGGCTGCGTGTCAAGCCAAATAGCTGCTTTACCTGTAAGTGAAAAAGGAAAAAGATGTAAGAAAATTGCATCTTCAATAGCACCTTGCAATTTAAAAGTTTTCAAAACGCGGTAAAGTCGGTTAATATGAGCCGGCGCATCCTCTTCATCGTTCCCATGAAACTGATTAGTTTGAACGATGTTGTTCATGACGTACGACGGAATCTGCCACGAGTTGGGGTTGTCGATCGCGGGGACAACGATGCATGATTGGTTTCTGGTTAAGCCATCAAAAGCTTGAGCAGCAATTGTTCTGTCGTCGGCCATTTGAATGTCTGGCTGACTTCTCGGGCTTTCTGGTGGTGAACTTTGTGGTGATGATTTTTTTGACGAACTAGCCTCGGTCTTTAACGGGGACAAATTCAGATTATCCAACGGTGGTCCTTGCGAAGGAAGATGTGGCATAAACCTAAAAAACGCAAAAGACCAAGTGAGTAGACTCGAATACTTAAAAATAAACTAAAATAAACTTAAAACTTAAATTAGACTTCTACGACTCAAATGAAAATAAAACAAATAGCACGAATATAGCAAGTAAGTCCAAGTAAAGCTATTAACGCAATCGCCAAGAGTCCCCGGCAACAGCGTCAAAAACTTGATGTGCTAAAAACAGTCAATAAATATTAACTAAATTAAACAAGTAATAATAACAAGACCTAAGACTCAACTAAACAAAACACCGGCAAGTGAACCGGTCAATTGTACTAAGCTAAGTAATTCCGGAATATCGAACCCACAAGACTGTATAAATTACGTTAATTAACTAATTAGACTCGACTTACGACACGACTATTTATTATTAATGTTTTAAGGGGGATTTTTAAACTAAAATTTAACTAAGATTAAACTAAGAAAGTAAATAAACAAGTTAACGAGAAACAAGCAACTAAACACAAGATCGAAACCAGTCAGAGAAGGAATCTACCTAGGTAAGAATCCCATGTATCAACAATCATCAAGCAATGGACAAATAACATGATTATGGAAACGGATTTCTAAACGTATTCATCTAACAAACCCTAAGGACCTTTGCCTGAATCAAATGAAATCCCAAAGAAGAATAATTAAATTACTAAGCAATCAGTTTAATTGATTTCCGCAAAGTTATCAAATAGGGTTAATTAATAGTATCTAAAGCAAGCAATCTTACGAAACACTAAACCTTAGATAACTTGATAAACTAACATGACATCATGAACATGGATCAACACAATAAGCAAGAATATTGTCACAATCTATCCTAGCATGCAATTGACCAAGACACACGAACAACTCCTCACCTTACAGCTATTGGAATTTAGCAAAACATTTAAAACCCTAACCAACTATCAACAAGCTTCTATGATCTAATAGGCCTATTCAACCATAATAATCAAAATACCAAGTAAAGATTAAACATGAACCCTGAATCTAAGAACACAATAAATAGATAAAAGATCCATGTGAAGCAATAGTTAACAATCAATCAAGATAACAAATACTTATACGCATCATGAAAACAAAATCAAGTCTTTACTATTAAATAACGAAATCCATAATCAAACAATAGTCCAAAGCAAGAATCAAGTCTCAAACATGTTCATCAAACCTAGGTAGACATGAAGTCTAGCCTAGAATCATTATTAAAAACAATCTTAAACAAGGAAAACAAAAGAGAATCATGATAAATAACAAGAACGAAAAAAGTAGAGAGATAAAACCCTTAAAACTCCTTCCTTGATTGAACAAATGAAAGCTCCTCGATCTCTAATGTAATCAACCTCCAAAGAACCTTCAAAATCTTGGTTTTCCTCTCCAAAAACAGCTGCCAAAAGTTGTAGAATCGGATTGGTTATAAAGATGTATATATAGAACGCATAATGGGCTTGGACTTGCAAAAACGAGTGAACAGGGGGCCTAGGCGCCCGCGACTAGGGCTTTTCCCTTCTGCTGTCGCGGGCCGCGGCGCCCCTAGAGGGTGGCTACGAATTTTTCTTTTTTTATTTATTTATTTGTTGCTAAATCTTGTTAATTATCTTCCTTGAATCCCAAGCAACACTTATTAGAACTTTCTAGTCCTTCTTTTCCTTGACTTTCAAACCACCATCTATATGCAAATAAATCAAAACTCGTAAGTGAATTAATCATGTAATCAATGACGAGCAAAACGAGCATAAACTTCTCATAAAATGATAGAAAGAATTAAGTTTAACGTGAAAGACACCAAAAGATTTAAAACATGAAAAGCATACAATACTTGACTCAAAACTTAAATAAATAAAAGATAAACAAAACTCGAACTAAAAGGAACTCAAAACATTAAATATACAAAACCTAACAAGGGATTCGAAATGTATAAATACATGTATATCAAATATATCCACACTTACTCTCTTTTCGTCCCTGAAAAAGTCTTATGCAGTTGGATCAGAATCGGAAAATTACAGTCTAACAAACATATAGGTTAAATTTTTAAAGCTCAGAAAAACGCAAAAACCGCGATCACCGATATTGTTGTCCACTTAAACCCATGCCTTAATCTTTACCGGGACAAATATGATCCGACAATTTTTTTGCTCAGTGGTTTACACAAATAAGACCCGCTTATTTTCAGCTTTTACCGGACCAGACCACCCAACTTGACTTAAACCTCAAAATTAGCATAATTAAAACTTTTGTTACTCTATTTTTTTTTCATGAATAGTTAAGACGATCAAGGGTATTGTTTATCCACCTAAGCTTAAGCATCAAAGTCTACCAAGCAGCCATTAGATTTGATTAAGGTTCTATTATTTTATAGCTAGTGTTCCCACAACATGGCATACCCCCGTTATCAAGCAACACCCCAAATCCATCACCATAGGTGAGTATGCAAAATTTCATTTGTAGGGCTTACATGTAGCGTGTCCCTTGTGGTCCGTTTCTTAATGGTAATGAGACGCGAGCAAGGGGACCCCACATGGCTAACAGCGTGGATGATCAAGTCTGTAGTGAATTTGTACTTTTGTACTTTTGTGATCATGTTTATAGACTTAAATTGGGTTTGCTCTTTTTGGCTTTATTTTAAATATCCACAACTCCACTTAGGAATTGTGAATACCCAGATGAATAGATTGCATACAGACCCATGGTCTCCGGACCCGAAGCATCCCATCAATACAAGATTTGAGGTTATAAAACCATACGCCGATGAGGTGTAAAACACTAAACTAGCAGTTTTAAGTTTCTATCACAGGCTACATGGCATACTCTAACGTTAAACCAACCCAAGCATCATATGATAACGTGTTCAGATTTTAAAACTCATAATATTTCCACTTTTTCATACCAAAATTTCAGGCTTGAGTATGGCCCGACCTTTCATTACTTATTTTTCACGAACAAAACGCTTTACCCACAAGAGATTTCCGACCCATTTTATCAAATTTTCCCTTTCATTTTCAAGGCTGAGCCTACCGATACATCCCGAGTTAAGTGCGCTTTCTTTTATTTATCTCATATTATTAGTAGTTTGAAAAACTAATTTCCCGATAAATATCATCATCTCTCACTTTTACGCAAAAAACTAAATACAAGGGACATTTTTAAACATTTTTCAATTTTTTTTTAATTTTTTTTTCATAAACTCGATTTAAACTACGACTCAAATATCCTATCCCCACACTTAATTATGCATTGTCCTCAATGCAAGGATAAGGATGACTCAAAAATAAAAATAAATTAAGAATAAAGTTGGACTACAAAAAACTAAAAACCTAAAAATATTAAAAACAAAAGCAAAAAGTTAACACGCTAGATAAAGGAAAAGACTTAGCTGGTAATATGTGCACGAAACATGATGCCAAAGTCTTCTTCCATGAATTCCCTCCAACTACGAACGTGCTCAGCAAATGGTAACTCCTTTTTTTACGAACGTAAGCGGCCAAACAAAACAAATAAACATGTCTAAAAATGTATCTTGTCATAACGATAGATGTTAAGCAATTAAAGTATTTCACCAATAAATAAATCATGAATAATTAGCAACAAATAAATAAATAAAAAGTATACGGCTCGGCTGCTCCATCCCCACACTTGTCTTTTTCATTAAATTCTTTCTTGGGGATCATCTCTCTAGCTCAAAATATATTCAAACTAGCAAAACTCAAAACCACAAAACAAAATCAAACTACAAAAACTACGTTAACGACGCAATGACTCGGATAACTAGACTTTAGAACATGACTCGAAAAACCAAACTAAACACAAGGAATCACACCTGAATGATAAAACAGGGAATTGGTGAAAAATTGTGAAATAATGGAAAAATAAAAAAAATTTCGGATTTGGCTGGCAAGGGGCGCCGCGCCGCGCGGAGGGCAAGCCCTCTTGTGGTCGCGGGCAGCCTAGGCAGAGCTGGAAATTTTTTTTTGTTTATTGTTGCTCCGCGCGCGCCAAGGCAGAAAAAGACCTCCGTCGCGCGCGCGACGGGGTGTTTTAACCGAGAGTTTTTAAATTTTTGGACCTCATTTTGCCTTAGAAATTAGAAAATTACCAACTCTTTCCTATGCTCATTTTATGTTATTTCAACGTGTAAAACTTACCTGGCACCTCTTGAATTCTCGTAAATTCTCGCAAGTCCTAAGCTGATTGGGCCTAGCCCATAATAACCAAGGCTAATCCAACTTGATTAATAAATCAAATTAATCAACCTCATCAACTCCGTTATGTCCTATTAAATTTTTATGGATAAGTTCGCCGAAAAATGAAAGATATATATATATATATATATATATATATATATATATATATATATATATATATATATTATATACATATATATATAATATAAAATAATAAAGATGAATATACTTAATAAATAAAAGGAAAAACATACCTTTGTTAAACAAAGTAACCCCGATAGATACATTTAACTAAACAAACGAGCCTAGCTTATAAAGTACGTTAGTTAACTAAAATACCAACTTAATTAGTTAAACAATTACATAACAAATATATATGTTCAACAGATAGCCGTGCACAACTAAGGAATGGGATTACAGTTAACTCCGAACGTAACTAGATCCAGGTGAGTTTCTAGCCCCATTTTCTTGTTATGTTTTTAGGGTTGTGTGCATACTCGATGTGATTAGTTAATACACTTACCTTAACTGGTAAGTGGATGATATGTGATTGTCTTATGTATGATGCATTGTCACACCCTCAAAATCCACTAACGGAGTTTTACCGTCAGAGGGTGTGAACTAACAGGATCGGAACCATTAGTTATATCAAACACCAATATTAAAGTTTTCAAAACAACCAAGACATACAAGTCTTAAGTTAAAATGCGGAAGCGTAAACTGTAAAGCAAATAGTTGCACCACATAGGACGACTTAAAACACACTTATCATGATAAAATTTAAAGAAAGGTTAAAGCAATAGAGTTCAGAGTATGCATGTCCTATACCGCTCGCCCGCCTCGGCTACCTGAGATAAACATACTTAAAGTGTCAACACAGGGTTGGTGAGTTCACAGGTTTAAGTAAATTTAAGCGTTGCGTTTAACGTTACCAGATAGTGTTAAGTCAATTTTATATCAATAGGTAGCTAACCTTTCAAGCATGTATTACTAAGTGTTTGACGCCGAAGCTGACTGTGTATACGATTGCCTTGCCACCATGTCAACCACGACCATGGTAAATGTGTTAACCAAAATTACACCCACTCGACCTACAGTCGAGTTTAGAGTTGGGTGGGGTTTTTCAAACCCAGTAGTACTACTCAAAGGTGACTCGCTATTATCCAAATATTAACCGGTTCGATGTTCAGAAGGACTTAGTTGGCTTGTTGCCACTTTGCCTTACAAGTGATATAAAATGAGTAACAAAATCTAAATCGTTGGAGTATGCTATCTCCCTCTAATAAAAGCGTTAAAAGAGTAAAGGGGGCCGTGAAACTCACTGTTTGCGAAGTTAACAAAAATCCGAGAAAAGCGTGCGTCACAGAAATCCTCACTAGTGCTCTAAAAAAATGAGATTTCTAAGTGTTTAAACTACGAGTGAGTCTCTAGACTCGACACATATAAGTTATGCATGAGATGTGTTCTTGTTACTTTGTGAAACAAGTGTGACTCGACAAACACGTTGGTGATAAGTTACATGTGTGAACAAATATAGTATTATGTGTTACCATGGTACATTACCAATAAATTATCTCCCACAAGGGAAAATATGTCAAACACTTAGCAAACATCGATCAAATAATCACTTTTCATGTTAACTCAAAGAATTCAGCAGCTAAGTTACCAAGACAGATTTTAACATGTCAAGATTACTCTATTTAAATAACCATACATAAAGATAAATCATCAAAAATTCGTCACAGAAGCACAACTGAGTTACGTTTCTAAAAATATTTTTATTATATACGGTTTTCTCACAATGATCAAACAACACAGAAAACACACAGCAGCCATAATCATGCGCAACAAAATGTTATTTACTATTTTAGTTACATGGTTAATCTAATTAATGCAAGGCCAATTGGGTTAGATACCTACCTCAAATTTTTAACTTCCAGAAGTGGAATCAACTCAATTGTTCTTGTCGTTTGTGAGATATACTATTTAAAAAACAGCCTACAAGAAGGCTTCCGAATCAGAATTGCGCAACAGATTTGTAAATTAATAAAAACTAACTTCCACTCATCCAAAAATTACAAACTCAGACCCTTTAATAACTAGACTCGACCTATTACATCATAGAATCAATAATCACTTTGAAACACATCATTAACATCAAGTTACAGTCTTTTTAACATGCAATTATGATTCTGTCCGGCATCAGTTTTCACCAAAAAAACTCAACAAACTACTAATCTATGAACCAAGAATCATGCATACAACCCTAGCTCATCAATAATCAACATATTTAACACTTAGGGTTTATGATCATCATGTTTAATCATGCAAAAAAATCAATGGAATGGATTAAGGGAGTGTTTAATTACCTAGTTAGTAACCTTGGATCTTCAAACAACTTGTAACAATCTTGTATGTATGTGTGTGTGTGTGTGTGTGTGTGTATTGTTGGCCGATCAAGGGAGAGGGGAGGGGGTAGGGCTGCCTTCGCAAGGGAGAGGGAGAGAGGGGAGAGTTAGGGTTTTGGTTTATGTTGTTTAATTATTAATTAAATAAATTACATGTTACAACTAGCACCCTCAACTTCTATTTTGTATAATTCTAGCATAACTGGTTTATTTTCTTCATGATATGAGGTAATACATGTAAGCACCAAATTACACATAAATGTAACACGTAATTGTATCAAGTACTTGTTTATAATATTTATTGTTTGTTCACCAACTGTTTGAGTTGACTCGTGTGTGTTTCGGTGAAACTCCGAAAGACTACTTGTGTAATGATATATGCGTTAACTGGAATGACACAGTTCGTGTGATCTTGCATTTGAATTGACGGGGTTTGGATTAACGGAGTTAATCTGAAATTGACGACTGTCACATCCTTCCCATGTTGAAAGAATTTTCGTCCCGGAAATTTGTGTCATGTCGCGACGGCTGTCTGAAAAAGGCAAAAATTTTCAGTTTGTCACATCATCCCCCTGTAGAAGGAAATTTCGTCTCGGAATTTAATTCATACCTCTGGTGTTTTCTGACGGTTTTTCAGCTTTCGCAGTTTTCGGTGCTTGGTCAACCCTTCGAAAAGGTGAGGATACTTTTTCATCATTTGATCCCCGCGTTTCCACGTGAACTCTGGTCCACGTCTTGAGTTCCAACAAACTTTAACAATAGGAATCTTGTTGTGTTTGAGTGTTTTGGTTTCCCAATCCAAGACTTCGATTGGTTCCTCGATGAAGCGTAACTGTTCATCAACTTGAAACTCGCCCAAAGGGACTGCTAGTGTTTTGTCAGAAAGGCATTTCTTCAAGTTGGTTACATGAAAGACATTATGTACGTCACTGAGTTCTGTTGGTAAATCCAATTGATACGCTACCGGACCAATACGCTCAGTTATCCGATATGGGCCAACGTATCGTGGATTAATTTTGAGTCGCTTTCCAAAGAGAACTACACCTTTCCAAGGTGAGACTTCCAGCAAAACCTTGTCATCCACTTGGAATTCCAGAGGTTTTCGGCGCTTGTCAGCGTAACTCTTTTGGTGATCCCGTGCTGCTGCCATGCGATCTTGGATTTGGACAATCTTTTTTGAGGTTTCAAGCACTAATTCTGAGCCAGTGATTTGGCTGTCACCCACTTCTACCCAGCAAAGTGGTGATCGACACTTTCGTCTGTACAACGCTTCAAACGGCGCTACTTTAATACTAGCGTGGTAGCTGTTATTATACGAAAACTCTACCAGGATTAAGTGAGGTTCCCAACTCTTTCCTAATTTAAATATAATGATATATGCGTTAACTGGAATGACACAGTTCGTGTGATCTTGCGTTTGAATTAACGGAGTTCGGATTAACGGAGTTAACCTGAAATTGACGAGTGTCACATGTATGATTGATATATGAATGTTATAGAAAATATTGAGAGTATGTAAGAAGGTTTATACATATAAATATAAAGGAAGGTTTGGTATGGCTGCGCGGAATAAAGGGACCAGACCCTAATAATATATATGAGGATAGGGACCAGATCCTAATAATATCTGTGAGGATAGGGACCAGACTATAATAATATTTGTGATGCTCAGGACCAGACCATTATAATATATGTGATGTTAGGGACCAGACCCTTACAATATTTGTAAGGTTGTAGGGTGGAAGGCTCTTTAAAATGTAACGATAGTTATGAATGTATCATGAAAGTAAAGAAAGTATGAAAGAATGAACGTATGAATATATGTATGAAAGTAAGGTGAACAGATTAAGTATGCAAGATGTACATACCTTCCGGTATGTATACAAGTATGTGAACGTATTGTATGTTGCTTGTTTAACTAGAACTCACTCATAGTTGTTATTTTAAATAACTAAAATGAAAAATAAAGTAATTTTATAAAAGAACTCCTTAAACTTAAATAGTAATTATATAACAAGTGCTTTCAAGTATTTAAAAATAAATTTTTGTACGAAAAGTTGACAGGTTCGCTTTTAAACTCAAAACCTGCAAAAACCGACAAAAACTAACTAAAGCAAATTATAAATTTCTAATTATATTTTCTTAAAAACTTTCCAGCAAATGGAACTTTATATATTATTTTGTTTTATATTTAATTATATAATTTAGTAAATATATAATATAATAGTTAATAAAACAATTGTTAACGAAACTCGTGTCTTGTTTGATTCTTAATTGTTAGATAGACAATTATGTGCTTGTACGGTCACCTAAACTAAGATTAGATAAATAATGGTTGTCAATGAGTCAATTATAAACCGGATTATTGTATATATAATAAAAATCGTGTACTAATATAGGATACGAGATTTTGGACAACAACTACGCCTGTGAGTTTCTCTAAAAACCCCTCATTTTTAATAACAAATATTTTATAAATGATTTTGGGGGAAAAGCATATTCTTTTATTTATTTTATTAAAGTTTTAAATGTGTTTTATTTTACAAACCGTACTGAAGTGGGATGAGTCAATTTAACCAAATAACTATTAACCGAATTAATAAGGGCGTAGAAATGTTGGTAGATCTATCAGGGTGACACCCACACCTCCAATCGTGTTGGGTTAAAAGTGGTAATATTTGAGTTTGGTAGGTTTCGAGTTATCTACATTGATAGTCATACACCTGTTGTATATTTGCTCGTTTACAACAGTACGATTTGTTTAAGAAATAAAATGCTATGTTTTCATAAAGAATTGATCATTGTGGTATAATGGTTGAAGACTATTATATCATGGGATTATATATATATATATATATAAGATATTTTTGTAAACAAGAGAACTCACCAACAGTCATGTTGACAAATGTTTCTAATTTGCTTTTCATATAAGTGATGGCTTCGTGTCGGGCGGGAGAATAGCGGTGTTGTGTTTAAATGTGTAAAGTTTGGGCATGTAATAAAACCGTGTCTATGACACGTGTAACTCTAACATGAATAAAGGTCAAACTTTTGTTTATTAAAATATTTGCTTTATTATAATCGGCTAACGGCATCTTTCACAACCCGAACGATTATGTCAAAGTCTTCCGCTGTCTAGATTATGGTTTTAGGGGTGTGAAAGAAGTTGGTATCAGAGCCAATCGTTATAGTGAAGTAGAAATTTTAAACTTTCTAAACTATAATCGAATATTCAAACACACGCTCCTTTCCCGTCACACGAAGCAAGAAGGTAAAATATAAGTATATATACATTTACAATTATATATATATATAGCTACATCTTAAATATTCATTAATAACACTTAATGTTGTATGTCACATATGTCACCACCTCACATTATCTTGACCGACTCTGAGGGTAGTGCCGGAGATACACCTTCGTCTCCCATTGTTTTCCAACCAGTTGATGCCGCAAAGCATGGCGAGCCAAGTTTGCGAGTCAAACCCTTAAAGGTTTACTCCCGAACAAGCCCGCAATGACTTTGAGGAAAATGTCTCCACTCATGTTCCATTCATTCATGTGGCCCCACTACAACCACCGCCTCCTACTCATAATCAGGAGCCGGTGATGGACCAGGGCCCACCTGTAGGCGCTCATCTAACCTCCCTTGAAAAGAGGTTGGCTGCATATGAGGTCATCACGAATGATCTCCAAGCACACCTCACTGCGATGAAACAGACGAATGGAGAAGATGACCAAGCTTTCAATGCTTTTCGTCATTATGTGTTTGCTTTGAAAAACAAGGAGGGACACTTGGAGCTAAGGGTGAATAGTATGGAGACCAAGTTGGATGTGGTTGGGCACTGTGTACACTACCTCATGGGCCTTCACTAGTACGCTCATTGGTGGTGTTGTTTGTTTTTTGTTATGAACTTGAACTCTTTTGTAATGATTAAGGGTGGGGGGAAACATTTAAGGTGTAGTAAGTATTTCACCTTTTCTTTTGTATATTTGGTAGTAGTAGACCTTCCTCGTTATGAATGTTATGTGTATGAATTATGAATAATATATGAATGTTGATCTTTAGGTTATATATATATATATTGTTGGTGCATAATGTTAGTAATTCATAGTCTAGTGTCTGTAATCGAGTCTGTAATGTTAATTGTGTTTTGTTTATGTTTAACCGAAGTTACTGACAAGTTCGCTTATCAGGCGAACTTGTTAGTCAAGCTGTCCAGGCTATTCAGCGCCTAGTAGCAGAAAATCAACTACAGTCGTCCCTCCTGGTTGAACATGGAAAAATTGTAGATGCTATGAAGGGGTTCTTGGCATCTCAGGGGGAGACGAGCTGTAAAGGCGACGAGCTCAGGACAAAGAAGAAGAATGACAGAGATGATGATCCCAATGCATCGAAAGGTGCAGGTGGTGAGTTGCCAAGAACTACTCAAGCTCTTGGGACAACCACAGCTCAGGGGGAGTCTGCAGGTGCAGCTGGCGGTTCTGGTGGTGATGAGGTGGTGATGGTAGATGATGAGGAGATGGGAGATGATGTGATCGATGCCTTGAAGGAGTTGGATGATGATATGTTAGATGTTGATGATGTGTGTGATGATGATGTGCTGCCATTAGAAGAAATTGAGAAGATTGGTTGATGATACAGAATGGGAGGAGCAGCCTAGATGGAAGGAAGGCTATGCTCATTGGTTTGTCAAAACGAAGAAGCCAGTGGTACCTACAATATTCAAGAAAAGTTATAATATTAAAGGGTACGCTGAGTCAAAGAAAGGCATTATCTGTTGGTTATATGATGAACAGCTAAACGTGTTCGTGGTGAAAAGATATGATGGGATCCAATACTATAAGAGGACGTTGAGATCTCTAAATACCTTACCTGAGTGTGAGGTAAAGGATTTTGCCAGACTGGGGTTGATTAATAGAAGTGATGATAATATGGCCAGAGTTATTGGGAAGATAGTATGGAAAGAAAGTATTAAAGAGAAAAAGTTTGAGTTGTTAAAACCACAGAAAGGGAAATTAGTTGAAGATACTGAAAGAGGAATGAGAGCAGATGGCAAACCTTGGATGGTGATGAAATACAAGCCGATTCGGTGTTTGAAAGAGGTTCCAATGAAGACTATGCCTCAAGATGTGCTGAAAGATCTGAAATGGTGGTATGTGGATTGCCAGACTGCTGAAGCCGTGATGGAAGACGAAGACGAACAAGAAGTGCTAAGAGTGTATGATCCGATGCATCTTGTTAATTTATCTAAAGCTGATCTGCAGGTGTTAAACGAGAAGAAGATATTCTATATTCCTGCTTGGAAAGACGAAGCGAGGAAATATCAGCGAGTAGTCACGGTCTGTGTAAGAGAGGGAGTGCATGCATGAAGATTACAAGACAAGTGCTTAAAGATAAAGATATGAAGCTACTGCCAAGGGGGAGTCTGTTGGTGCATAATGTCAGTAGTTCATAGTCTAGTGTCTGTAATCGAGTCTGTAATGTTAATTGTGTTTTGTTTATGTTTAAGCGAAGTTACTGACAAGTTCGCTTATCAGGCGAACTTGTTAGTCAAGCGAAGTTAGCAACAACTTCGCCTGAACATATCAGGTGAAGTTGTCGTGTATATATACCTAGGTTACGGCTTAGGTTAAAAGGTTGATCTAGTTCGTTCAGTTCGTGAATTGTAAGTCGTCAGACGTGTATTCAAGAGTTCTCTGTAATCAGTGATATTACATCACGTGTTTCGGTTATAATATAACTTGTGTTTGTTTATTCGTATCGTGTGTTTTATCGATTAGTTTTCTACGCTCGTAACGACCTACGCAGGGATTCCGCACCTACGTAGATCGAGATATCTCGTGTAGATCCATCCAGGGAACCTACAATTGGTATCAGAGCTATTGCTCGATTGTGTGGTTCGGGATATTCACGCGGGTGTAGAAATCGTCCCGTTTCGACTATTCGCGGGACGTGTTTTCTGTGTTTTTGTGTCTTCTTACCTCCTACCATCGTATTCAACCCTTTACACCGTCAAAAACCTCGAAAAACTCAGAAATCAGATCTGCAGAAACTTCGTGTTCATCAGGCGAAGTTGCCGTCACTGTTCGTAGGGTTTCGGGGAAGATATAAGGTTAAGCGAAGTTATCCACAACTTCGCCTACCTTCTCAAGTTCGCCTAACTCAACCGAAGTTCTCTACAACTCCGCCTACCTCCTAAGTTCGCTTACCTCAAGCGAAGTTAAGAATCAGCGAAGTTCTTCAGCGAAGTTAAGACTTAAGCGAAGTTATCAGTAACTTCGCCTACAGTACTTTTCAGAAGAAAATTTTTTTTTTTTTTTCGGGTTTCTTAGTTTTTGAGAAAGATGTCGTCAATTAACATCTCAGAGTTAGTTAAGATGGAAGTAGAAGCAGAGTCAGCTACTAAGGCCCCAAAGTTGCTTAAAGGAACCGACTTCGTTGCTCGGAAGGATCGGTTCGAACAATATGTCAAGTACCAGGATGCAAAGATGTGGGTGTGCATCCAGGATGGTTATATACCACCAACTATGGAGTACGAAGGTCGTGATCAGATCAAAAAGTACAGCAAAATGGAAGAAGAAGAGAAAAAGATGTATGAGGCCGAGAGCAAGGCTCATGCTGCTATCACTATGGCTCTTCCACAAGAGATCCTTCATACTTTTAGAAAGTACAAGACAGCAAGAGAGCTTTGGGAAGCTCTTGAGAACCGGTTTGAAGGAAATGTGGGAATCCGTGCTTCGAAGATCAAATTGCTCAAAACTCAATTCTCGGTCTTCAAGTATCTGAAAAACGAATCACTTGATGATATCATCACCAGATATTATCATCTGATGACTGAACTCAGCAACTATTCAATTGCATACAAAGAAGATGAGATTGTTGAGAAGCTTCTTGATGCTCTCCCACCAAAATGGGAGATGTATACTGTGTTGATGAGAGAAGATAAAGACTTTGCTGACTATGACCTTGAGACAGCAGTTAACAAGCTTCGAACCTTTGAGCTTAATATGGTTAGAAAGGAGACACCTATGGATCAGGTTCAAGATCCAGGTATGTATGGTGCTAAAGTCAACTCTAGTTCAGGTTCGAAGACTGAATCAGCTGCCTACTACTCGAAGGGAGAGTCGGGCGCCAACTCATCACATGAGGGGCATGTGTCAGTCAACACGAATGGTGATGTTTGCTTTTTAGCAGGTGGATCTAGTGCATCTAAACCGCAAGCAAGCAAGAGTAGTTGCTCTCCAAGTATTCCTAGCAACAACTACTCTAAGATGCCTATGAGTGTCAAATCTGCTGAAGAGCAGTTTGCTCTCTATGCTTCTTTTATTGCTTCCTATGAGAACTACATTCAGGGGAAGATTGTTGATCCAGCTATGTTGGATAAAGACTATGACCATATTGATGCTGATGATCTGGAAGAAATGGATCTGCAATGGCAGATGGCAATGATCGTGAGAAGAGTGAAACGGTTTATGAAAAAGACCGGAAGAAAGTTTGTCGGTGGAAGGCCAGGGTTTGACAAGACGAAGGTAAGATGTTACAACTGTTAGCAAAACGGCCACTTTGCTAAGGAGTGCAGAAATGAGCGTGTAGAACGTGGTCAAGGCAAGTCTACACAGCATAATGGGGGTAGTAAAGATTATAGTGTCATGATTTCCAGAGAAGATGATGAATATAACTGGAACCTGCATTCTGAAGAAATCTTTGAACAGGCAAATTTGGCGAATGTTGAAAATGAAGAAAGTAAGAAAGCTACAGGAGAAGAAAAAGCTTTCATGGCTGATGTTAAAGACCAGCTCTCCGAGGTATGTTCTAAACCTACTTGTTCTAAATGTGAAAACTTGTCTGAGCAATTAGCAACTATAACTGATCAGTATGTTAGTTTGGATGCTGAGTTTAAAACTCTAAAAGAAGATCATCATTTTACAAAAGCAAGAGAAAATAGCTATAAAGTTAAAATAAAAGCTTGTGAAAAAGATATTAAAAGTCTAAAAGCAAAACTTGCTGAAAAAATTCAAGTGATTGATCTAAGCTATGAAGTTTTGGAAGAAAAAACCAAACTAATAGCTGAAAGAGAAAAACAGATTGCTGATCACCAGGTGAAAGTGGTGGAACTGAATAGAAAACTTGAGCAGTTCAGAAATTCCTCTGCTATTCTTGATCACCTTGTTAGTGATCAAGGTTCCTCAGTTAAGAGGGGAGGAATTGGTTATCATGAGGTTCCACCACCTTATAATCACAATTACACTTATAATCCTAGTAATCAGAAATCTGTTGACTTTGAGGTTGTTCAGACAGTTCCAATTAAGATAACTAGTAAAGAACCAGATGTTAGTAGAGGCGAAACAAGTCCGCCTGTGTCAAGTGTTAAAATTTCTGTTCCGAGTCCGGTCTCATCAGATTCGGATAAGTCATTCGAGTCGGGTAAGACAAAGGAGGAGGTTGTATTACCAAATAGTGGAGAGAAAGATAAAACAACTAAAAAGAGTTCTTCGCTAAACCCGTATGTCCCACCATATGTGAGACGAACGGGCGGTAGTACAGCCTCGACATCCAAAACAACTGTTGAAAAGAAAGTTGAGCATAGGTGTTGTTTTAGGTGTAATCAATTAGGGCACCTAGTTGCAGATTGCCCTCTGAAGCAGTGATTCAGAGGTGTGAGGCATACCAAAACTGAGACTAAGCCTAATAGTAATTATAATACTGGTAAAAGTGAAAACCATTCAAAATTCAGAAATCAGACTAATTCAGGTTTTCAAAGAAACCAATCTCAGTTTCACACTGCTGATAACCAAACAGTAAGTTATGATTCTTTCAATTCACAAAGGTTTGGAAGGCCTCACAATCAATCTACAAGGAGGTATACTAACAGGACTTACAGGAATTATACAGAGACTAACTTTGGAAAGCCAAAGTTCGGGATGTATAGATCCAAGACCAATTGGTCTTGGGTCCCTAGATTCTAGTCTTTTGCTTTATTCGTGCAGGAACAGTTGAACAGGGCTGCCAATAATCTTTGGGTTGTGGATAGCGGCTGTTCCCGGCACATGACGGGTAACAAAATCTTGTTACACGATTTGAAACCTGTTCAAGGAGGGAGAGTGAGCTTTGCTGGAGAAAGTGGAGGCAAGATTACATGCCATCTTTTAACATACCTTATTTGGATAGTGCAGAAGTAGAAGAAAGAGTTGCTACGAAGATGATTCTTGATGAGGAAGAAAATCTAGTGCAAAGACAGCTGTTTGATAAATGTCAACCTTCCTCATCAAATGTTATCGATACCCCTGCTGCCTCTCCTGAAGAAGAATTTTTCAATCCGTTTCACTCTCAGCAAGGAACAACCATTGACGAGCTCTCTTCTAACTTGGAAGACAATTTGCATGTCGGTTCGGTTCCGACCACGAGAATTCATAAAGATCACCCTTTGGAGAATGTGATTGGTGATGTGTCCTCCGGTGTACAAACAAGACGTAGCTTGAATGAGCACACCTGTGTTTACACAAGCATTAAGGAGACAGGCATAATCAACGAATGCTTGTACACCTGCTTTATCAGCCAGATTGAACTAAAGAATTATCAAATGGCTCTAAAGGACAGCTCGTGGGTCGAAGCCATGCAAGAAGAGCTGGCTCAATTCAAGAAAATGGAAGTTTGGACTTTGGTTGAAAAACCAAAGAATGTGCATGCGATAGGCACAAAATGGGTTTTTAAGTGCAAGAGAGATGAGAAAGGGATTATTATAAGAAACAAGGCGAGGCTAGTCGTTAAGGTTTTAATCAACAAGAGGGGATTTATTATAATGAAGTGTTCGCTCCTGTGGCAAGATTGGAAGCCATTAGATTGTTTTTGGCATTTGCTGCTTATAAGAAGATGAAGGTATTTCAGTTAGACGTGAAAAGTGCGTTCCTAAATGGGAAAGTTGATGAGGTTGTGTACGTTGAGCAACCTCCGGGTTTTCCTGACCCAGACTTTCCAGACCACGTGTACAAGTTAAGCAAGGCGTTGTATGGACTACATCAGGCACCTCATGCCTGGTACTCAACTTTATCAGATTACTTGCTTGAAAATGGGTTTGAAAGAGGGAAGATAGATAGCACGTTGTTCTTCAAGAGAGAAGGAAGCGACTTACTGCTGTTGCAAGTCTACGTGGATGACATTATCTTTGCTGCATCAAAAGTCTCCATGTGTCAGGAGTTTGAGGCCGTCATGAAGAAAAGGTTTGAAATGAGTGCTATGGGTGAACTAACTTTCTTTTTAGGATTGCAGGTTGATCAGAAGAAGGATGGGATGTTCATTCATCAGACCAAGTATGTCCATGATGTGCTCAAACGCTTCAAGATGGAGGACAGCACTCCATTCGATACTCCAATCTGCGTCAACCATAAATTGGGTGCTGAGACAGACAATGACGCAGATGTGGACCCAACTCAGTATCGGGCTATTATAGGTTCTTTAATGTACTTAACTGCTTCTAGGCCTGATATTATGTTTGCAGTTTGTCTTTGTGCTCGTTTTCAGGCAAACCCAAAGGAATCTCACATGAAGGGTGTGAAGAGGATCTTGCGGTATCTCAAAGGCAAACCTAAGTTGGGGTTGGGGTACGCGAAGGGAGGAGACTTGGAGTTGGTAGCTTACACAGATTCTGATTATGGAGGGTGTCATCAGAGTCGGAAATCTACAACTGGTGGATGTCAGTTTCTTGGTGGCAGATTGGTGTCGTGACAATGCAAGAAGCAGACTTCAGTCGCAATTTCAACCTGTGAAGCAGAATACATGGCAGCATCCAACTGCTGCTCTCAGGTTCTTTGGATTCAATAACAGTTGCGCGACTATGGTCTGAATTTCTCACTTACTCCTATTTGCATTGATAACACTGCTGCTATCTCAGTAACTAACAAACCCGTGAAGCACAGTAAAACTAAACATATTGACATACGTCATCATTTTATACGGGATTGTGCTGAGAAGAAGCTGATTGAGCTCGAAAAGGTTGATACGTTAGATAATTTCGCTGACTTATTCACGAAAGCGTTTGACAAAACTAGATTTCAAAACCTTGTTGAGCTGAATGGGATGATCAATCCTGAGTAACCATGCTTTGTGTTTGATTAAAAAAAAAACGTCACTATCGCTTAGAATTATGTCGGTTGCCTCAGTTTGAAGGACATATCCTCGGATATGTTTGGTCCTCATTTTCTACTTGTAGAGTTTGAGGGTTGCCATTAACCAGATGACTGAATGTGACCGGTGCGGTTTATGATGTGTTTTTATTCTTTCGCTGAAAATTAGTCGTTCATACTTAGTTAGAAGGACACATACTTGTATGTGGTCGGTCCAGCGGATCCATTGGATCCTCAGGATAACCGTTTACCTGAAGACTTTGAACTGATCGGGGCGATTGAAGTCAAAATTTTTTTTAGGGAAATGAAATTATTTTTCAAGTCTACTACTTCGTAAGAAGTTCTGTTACTATGTTTTAACAGAAAATTGATCCAACCTTGGAAAATGATAGATTTACTGATTCTGTGTGCTTAACTAGTGAAGTTATTAGGCTTAAAAGGCTTTAGAACAGTCATTGTATGTCATGGTAGCTTTTTATGGTGCATAAAAGTAGATGTGATACAAACTAAATCTACTCGATTTTACGTGGAAACTCCTTAAGAGTTTTGCATGTCTTCATATATATCTTTCCGAATGATAGGCAGAAAAGCGATTACCCAGTCATACACGAGCCCGTAAGTGTTCTGATTCCCGTAAAGATAGTGTGTGAAGAAACTGCAGTGATCCAGATTCGGGACTTGCAGTTGTTTACTACTCTGAAGTCTATGTAAATGTTTATCGTAAAAAAAAAAAAAAAAAACCTTATGAATTATTGAAACATTCTAGAACTGACAATGTCAAGACTTCTCAATCATGGAATAAGAAAGAGAACGGGAAGCAGATGAAGAGTAATTACAAACTTAATCAGACACTATGGGTTGAAGTCAATTCGGGGTGACTTGGGGAAAGCCAAATACGCTTTGAGAATAGATAGGGGGCATCATAATCTCTGAGTTGTTGCCCACTTAATTTTTGAGCTTAATTGAACTTAACTCGTATCACAGAAACGATGAAAACCATCTTAAGTTATTTACCTGCCTACAACCTGTTTCTTTATGTCATAATACAGCTAAACACGGATCTATGTGACAGTCACGTAGTTAGTATGATTCCTGTTCGGATCTTTTCTAAAATGTAGTAGTCCCTGTCGAGACTGAAATTTGATCCCTTGTACTTTAATTTTTAAAAGTTTTTCGTACTTTGGTAGTTTATGATTTTATACCTGGTTACTTGGTCTTGATCGTATCATTTAAGGCTTTAAAGGATGTTTTAAAACTTAATTGCAAATTGTTCAAATTATGGGGTTTGTTTTGAAAAATTTTAATATCAGCGAAGTTCTGCATAACTTCGCCTTATAGTCGAAGTTATCCACAACTTCGCCGATACATCTGTGACCCTATCTAAAGGACTTTAAAGGTCAAACTATTCATTTATTTCAAAACCAAGCGAACTTATACTCACAGAAACCTAGGCGAACTTATCGATTCGGTTTCATCAATCAATCTGTGTTATCTTGTCTTCGATTCTAATCCGATTATAGGTGTGTAGGGTTCTAATATCATTGTTTTTGAGGTTAATCATTGGTCGTTTCGACTCGATAATCGACCTCGTCTTTCGAAACCTTAAACACCCGATTTTCACGTGATAGTAAACATATTAATCGTCCAAATCGACTCAAAATCAAGTGTTAACTGGCCGGAATCTTCAAAATTGTCCAAATCGATTCGATTCAACAGCCTTCACTGTCGCCGTTTCGAATTCGGCGAAGTTACAGTTTAGGCGAAGTTATCCGTAACTTCGCCTGAGGTTTAACTTCGCCTGATTATTGAATTTGAAACAGTTTATGAGGCGATGTTGTGATTAGGCGAAGTTATCCGTAACTTCGCCTAGACCATTTTACATAACAGTTATCAGACGAAGTTCAAGTTGAAGCGAAGTTGTTCCCCAACTTCGCCCCACCTTTAACTTCGCCTGTACATAATATATCACAACTTCGCTCATGGTAACAGGCGAACTTGTGATTCGCTTTGACGTTTATCTAACTTAACCTGTTTGTTGCAGATATGGCTGCTGTTGCTGGAGCAGGTGGTGCAGGCGGTGATGACGGAGGTGATCAACAAAGACAGTTCTTCCCGGGTCACAACATGTATATCACCTTAGACCCGGAAACGAGCGGAGTTGATGATTTCCGCGAAATCATCACATTCCTTTTACGCTCGAGGATATTCCACGCCATTACGACAACTCTGCCGATTTCCTTGCCCAACATTGAGGATTTCTGGCAGACGGTGGAATATGACTGCCGCGTCGACCCCCCGGTGATGCGTGCAACGGTGAATGGTCAGGATGTTCAGTTCTCGTCTGAACAAATCCGGGTGGCTCTGCATTTCGGAGAGGAGACTAGGGACGACCCGACAGAGCTTGTTGCTCCGTTCCGTGATGGAGCATTTCTACGAATGGGTTATTCTGGTCCCTTGGGGGATACACAAAGAAGGAAAGGTTTCTTGCTCGATCAGTGGCGCTTCCTCATGCACGTAATGATTGTCTGCATGTCAGGGAGGAAGGCGGGCACTGACGGGATGGGCGCGACCTTGCAGTCGGCGATGACTGCTCTGACTTATAACAAGCGTTACAGCTTGAGTCAGATGGTCTTCTATGAGATTGATTGACAGCGAAGGGCGACGGGGCGTGAGAGATTCATCATGTATCCAAGATTTCTCCAAATGATCTTGAATCATGTTGCTCCCACGTTGCCTCAACGTCGCCCTATCAGATACGTGGAGAGTGTGAACAAGCGTATCTTTGCTCAATGTAGAACTTCGAGTGCTAGAAGCAAGCCTGAACTGCGTCCTAGGCATACTCCACTGTTTGGGTATTTAATCAACCCGGAGTATGTTCCTGCTAATGGGGACGAGTTTAGAGATCCTCAAACACAACAGGCGGGAGCACCTCAAGCTGTACCTGCTGCGCCTGTTGTGTCAGCTGAAGAAGAGGTAGACCTTGACGCTGCTTTTGGCGGCCAAGGATTTTTTGACATGGACCGAGTTGATCTTCAAGAAAATATACAGGTCTCGGTTCCACAGAGTACGGGAGTAAATGTTACTAGAGTAGCTACGACGGTGGATGACTCAGATTTTGATGATGTAATGGATGAGGCAAGACGTATGATGGTGACTCAAGAGAGGACGTATGGGAAGAGAAAGAGGACAGATGACGACAGTGAGTCAGAAGAAGAAGAAGACATTCATAAGTTGATCAGACGTTCAAGAAGGGACAGGACAGGTGCAGGTAGGGGAGCTGGTGAGAGCTCTAGAGTCATACGTTTCGCTCCGCCCGCACTGTCCGGTATGTCAATTGTCCCTACACCATTACAGGTCACAAGGCCAAGCGCCACGGACGTTCCCATGGTGGCTACATCATCATCTGTTGGCCTCCCATCCATCACACTCCAGCTGACGACTCCAGATATTGTATCGTTGCCGCCTCCAACGCTTACTCCGTCGGAGGTTGTTGCACAGGTTATTGAGTCGACAGTGGTTCACACTGCAGGGTTGTCGGTCACGATACCACCTGCGGTTACGTCCACAGCTACTTCTGATGTCCCGGTTTCATTCGAAATCCCTCCTCAGTATACTCAAGACATATCTCACATGAGGTTCGATTTCGATGCAACCCTATCAGACTCGGAAAGAATAGCTGCACTAGAGCGGGTCGTGGCAGAGCAATCTAGGATAAATCTTATCCAGACCCAGGCTATTCAGCGCCTAGTAGCAGAAAATCAACTACAGTCGTCCCTCCTGGTTGAACATGGAAAAATTGTAGATGCTATGAAGGGGTTCTTGGCATCTCAGGGGGAGACGAGCTGTAAAGGAGACGAGCTCAGGACAAAGAAGAAGAATGACAGAGATGATGATCCCAATGCATCGAAAGGTGCAGGTGGTGAGTTGCCAAGAACTACTCAAGCTCTTGGGACAACCACAGCTCAGGGGGAGTCTGCAGGTGCAGCTGGCGGTTCTGGTGGTGATGAGGTGGTGATGGTAGATGACGAGGAGATGGGAGATGATGTGATCGATGCCTTGAAGGAGTTGGATGATGATATGTTAGATGTTGATGATGTGTGTGATGATGATGTGCTGCCATTAGAAGAAATTGAGAAGATTGATGCACAGATAGTGATAGAAGATGATGTTGAAGAAGGTGAAATTGTAGAGGAGAATGTTGAACACGAGCTTCCAACCGTTGAGAAGTCGAATGTATGTGAAGATACAGTGGTTGATGATACAGAATGGGAGGAGCAGCCTAGATGGAAGGAAGGCTATGCTCATTGGTTTATCAAAACGAAGAAGCCAGTGGTACCTACAATGTTCAAGAAAAGTTATAATATTAAAGGGTACGCTGAGTCAAAGAAAGGCATTATCTGTTGGTTATATGATGAACAGCTAAACGTGTTCGTGGTGAAAAGATATGATGGGATCCAATACTATAAGAGGACGTTGAGATCTCTAAATACCTTACCTGAGTGTGAGGTAAAGGATTTGGCCAGACTGGGGTTGATTAATAGAAGTGATGATAATATTGCCAGAGTTATTGGGAAGATAGTATGGAAAGAAAGTATTAAAGAGAAAAAGTTTGAGTTGTTAAAACCACAGAAAGGGAAATTAGTTGAAGATACTGAAAGAGGAATGAGAGCAGATGGCAAACCTTGGATGGTGATGAAATACAAGCCGATTCGGTGTTTGAAAGAGGTTCCAATGAAGACTATGCCTCAAGATGTGCTGAAAGATCTGAAATGGTGGTATGTGGATTGCCAGACTGCTGAAGCCGTGATGGAAGACGAAGACGAACAAGAAGTGCTAAGAGTGTATGATCCGATGCATCTTGTTAATTTATCTAAAGCTGATCTGCAGGTGTTAAACAAGAAGAAGATATTCTATATTCCTGCTTGGAAAGACGAAGCGAGGAAATATCAGCGAGTAGTCACGGTCTGTGTAAGAGAGGGAGTGCATGCATGAAGATTACAAGACAAGTGCTTAAAGATAAATATATGAAGCTACTGCCAAGGGGGAGTCTGTTGGTGCATAATGTCAGTAGTTCATAGTCTAGTGTCTGTAATCGAGTCTGTAATGTTAATTGTGTTTTGTTTATGTTTAAGCGAAGTTACTGACAAGTTCGCTTATCAGGCGAACTTGTTAGTCATGCGAAGTTAGCAACAACTTCGCCTGAACATATCAGGCGAAGTTGTCGTGTATATATACCTAGGTTACGGCTTAGGTTAAAAGGTTGATCTAGTTCATTCAGTTCGTGAATTGTAAGTCGTCAGACGTGTATTCAAGAGTTCTCTGTAATCAGTGATATTACATCACGTGTTTCGGTTATAATATATGTGTGTTCGTTTATTCGTATCGTGTGTTTTATCGATTAGTTTTCTACGCTCGTAACGACCTACGCAGGGATTCCGCACCTACGTAGATCGAGATATCTCGTGTAGATCCATCCAGGGAACCTACAATTGGTATCAGAGCTATTGCTCGATTGTGTGGTTCGGGATATTCACGCGGTGTAGAAATCGTCCCGTTTCGACTATTCGTGGGACGTGTTTTCTGTGTTTTTGTGTCATTCTTACCTCCTACCATCGTATTCAACCCTTTACACCGTCAAAAACCTCGAAAAACTCAGAAATCAGATCTGCAGAAACTTCGTGTTCATCAGGCGAAGTTGCCGTCACTGTTCGTAGGGTTTCGGCGAAGATATAAGGTTAAGCGAAGTTTTCCACAACTTCGCCTACCTTCTCAAGTTCGCTAACTCAACCGAAGTTCTCTACAACTCCGCCTACCTCCTAAGTTCGCTTACCTCAAGCGAAGTTAAGAATCAGCGAAGTTCTTCAGCGAAGTTAAGACTTAAGCGAAGTTATCCGTAACTTCGCCTACAGTACTTTTCAGAAGAAATTTTTTTTTTTTTTTTTCGGGTTTCTTAGTTTTTGAGAAAGATGTCGTCAATTAACATCTCAGAGTTAGTTAAGATGGAAGTAGAAGCAGGGTCAGCTACTAAGGCCCCAAAGTTGCTTAAAGGAACCGACTTCGTTGCTTGGAAGGATCGGTTCGAACAAAATGTCAAGTACCAGGATGCAAAGATGTGGGTGTGCATCCAGGATGGTTATATACCACCAACTATGGAGTACGAAGGTCGTGATCAGATCAAAAAGTACAGCAAAATAGAAGAAGAAGAGAAAAAGATGTATGAGGCCGAGAGCAAGGCTCATGCTGCTATCACTATGGCTCTTCCACAAGAGATCCTTCATACTTTTAGAAAGTACAAGACAGCAAGAGAGCTTTGGGAAGCTCTTGAGAACCGGTTTGAAGGAAATGTGGGAATCCGTGCTTCGAAGATCAAATTGCTCAAAACTCAATTCTCGGTCTTCAAGTATCTGAAAAACGAATCACTTGATGATATCATCACCAGATATTATCATCTGATGACTGAACTCAGCAACTATTCAATTGCATACAAAGAAGATGAGATTGTTGAGAAGCTTCTTGATGCTCTCCCACCAAAATGGGAGATGTATACTGTGTTGATGAGAGAAGATAAAGACTTTGCTGACTATGACCTTGAGACAGCAGTTAACAAGCTCCGAACCTTTGAGCTTAATATGGTTAGAAAGGAGACACCTATGGATCAGGTTCAAGATCCAGGTATGTATGGTGCTAAAGTCAACTCTAGTTCAGGTTCGAAGACTGAATCAGCTGCCTACTACTCGAAGGGAGAGTCGGGCGCCAACTCATCACATGAGGGGCATGTGTCAGTCAACACGAATGGTGATGTTTGCTTTTTAGCAGGTGGATCTAGTGCATCTAAACCGCAAGCAAGCAAGAGTAGTTGCTCTCCAAGTATTCCTAGCAACAACTACTCTAAGATGCCTATGAGTGTCAAATCTGCTGAAGAGCAGTTTGCTCTCTATGCTTCTTTTATTGCTTCCTATGAGAACTACATTCAGGGGAAGATTGTTGATCCAGCTATGTTGGATAAAGACTATGACCAGATTGATGCTGATGATCTGGAAGAAATGGATCTGCAATGGCAGATGGCTATGATCGTGAGAAGAGTGAAACGGTTTATGAAAAGACGCGAAGAAAGTTTGTCGGTGGAAGGCCAGGGTTTGACAAGAAGAAGGTAAGATGTTACAACTGTCAGCAAAACGGCCACTTTGCTAAGGAGTGCAGAAATGAGCGTGTAGAACGTGGTCAAGGCAAGTCTACACAGCATAATGGGGGTAGTAAAGATTATAGTGCCATGATTTCCAGAGAAGATGGTGAATATAACTGGAACCTGCATTCTGAAGAAATCTTTGAACAGGCAAATTGGCGTATGTTGAAAATGAAGAAAGTAAGAAGCTACAGGAGAAGAAAAAGCTTTCATGGCTGATGTTAAAGACCAGCTCTCCGAGGTATGTTCTAAACCTACTTGTTCTAAATGTGAAAACTTGTCTGAGCAATTAGCAACTATAACTGATCAGTATGTTAGTTTGGATGCTGAGTTTAAAACTCTAAAAGAAGATCATCATTTTACAAAGCAAGAGAAAATATCTATAAAGTTAAAATAAAAGCTTGTGAAAAAGATATTAAAAGTCTAAAAGCAAAACTTGCTGAAAAAATTCAAGTGATTGATCTAAGCTATGAAGTTTTGGAAGAAAAACCAAACTAATAGCTGAAAGAGAAAAACAGATTGCTGATCACCAGGTGAAAGTGGTGGAACTGAATAGAAAACTTGAGCAGTTCAGAAATTCCTCTGCTATTCTTGATCACCTTGTTAGTGATCAAGGTTCCTCAGTTAAGAGGGGAGGAATTGGTTATCATGAGGTTCCAATTTTTATATCTCGTGTAGATCCATCCAGGGAACCTACATATATATATGTGTTTTATAAAACTAACCAATTTTTATATGTTACATAAAAGAAACTATGGCACCAAAAACAAGACGAACCACCGTAAATAAAGGATCTGCATTACCATATTCACAAGAAGAGTTGGCTCAATTAATTGCTCAACATGTTAACTCAGCACTCGAACAACTCGAGGCTAATCGTAATCCAAGGCAAAACACTCGAAACGAAACCAATAACGATTCCAGAGAGAATATTAGAACCGAAACTCTTAATGTTAACCCTTCAAGTAGTAATGAAAAGGAATGAAAATTGTTTATATAAATATTCTACCAAAACTGTAACTAGTGACATGTAACGATTCCGGCAGAATCAGGTATACCCTAACCGGTATATACTATTTATGTGTTATTTAATAATGAATATATAAATTATAATGTGTTTATACGAGTATGTATGATTCACAGTACGGATTATACTCGATTATACAGTTAATCGTATTGGAAATACGATTAACCGATTAACGGTTGTTGAAACCCGAACGAATCGAGGATTACGTTATAGACGAGATATATAATATTTAGTGATGTTTACGAAGTGTTAAAGCTTCGGGATAAGTGAATTAAAGCACAGAAAAAGAATTTCGATTTAATGGTACGTCGGTACGTTAACAAAACCTGTAATACCAAACCAAGCAAGAGAC